>NW_028126630.1:0-83721 GCF_965231255.1 Vanellus vanellus
AGTGAGGACCCCAGCACCACTTTTCCCCGCTGGCACCTTTTGCTGTGGGCAGCAAAAGCTGGGACGTTCTGTCTTTTTTGCTCCAAACAGCGCGCCGAAAGCCGAAAAAAAGGTGTGCTTTTGAGGATGGAGTCCCTCAGGAAAGCAGAGAGGGCCCAAATTGTTAGGGGCATTTGATGGGGTTCCAGGAGGCAGTGAGGACCAGCACCGCTTTTCCCTGCTGGCACCTTTGCTGTGGCAGCAAAAGCTGGACGTTTGTCTTTTTTGCTCCAAACAGCGCCCGAAAGTGAAAAAAGGTGTGCTTTTGAGGATGGAGTCCTCAGGAAAGCAGAGAGGGCCAAATTGTGTGGTGCATTTGATGGGGTTCCAGGAGGCAGTGAGGACCAGCACCACTTTTCCCGCTGGCACCTTTGATGTGGCAGCAAAACCTGAACGTTTGTCTTTTCAGCTCCGGAGGGTGCTGAAAGTGAAAAAAGGTGCTTTTGAGGATAGAGTCCTCAGGAAAGCAGAGAGGGCCAAATTGTCTGGGGCATTTGATGGGTTCCAGGAGGCAGTGAGGACCAGCACCACTTTCCCGCTGGCACCTTTGCTGTGGCAGCAAAAGCTGACGTTAGTCATTTTGCTCCAAGCAACACCGAAAGCGAAAAAAGGTGCTTTTGAGGATAGAGTCCCAGGAAAGCAGAGAGGGCCAAATTGTGTGGTGAATTTGAAGCGTTCCAGGAGGCAGTGAGGACCAGCACCGCTTTTCCCCGCTGCCACCTTGCTGTGGCAGCAAAACCTGGACGTTTGTCTTTTCTGCTCCAAACAGCGCCGAAAGCGAAATAAGGTGCTTTTGAGGATGGAGTCCTCAGGAAAGCAGAGAGGGCCAAATTGTGTGGTGCATTTGATGGGGTTCCAGGAGGCAGTGAGGGCCAGCACCCATTTCCCCGCTGGCACCTTTGATGTGGCAGCAAAAGCTGGACGTTTGTCTTTTTTGCTCCGGAGGGCGCCGAAAGCAAAAAAGGTGCTTTTGAGGATAGAGTCCGCAGGAAAGCAGAGAGGGCCAAATTGTCTGGGGCATTTGAAGGGGTTCCAGGAGGCAGTGAGTACCAGCACCACTTTTCCCCGCTGGCACCTTTGCTGTGGCAGCAAAAGCTGGACGTTTGTCTTTTTTGCTCCGGAGGGCGCCGAAAGCCGAAAAAAAGTGCTTTTGAGGATAAAGTCCTCAGGAAAGCAGAGAGGGCCAAATTGTCTGGGGCATTTTGATGGGGTTCCAGGAGGCAGTGAGGACCAGCACCACTTTTCCCCGCTGCCACTTTGCTGTGGCAGCAAAAGCTGGACGTTTGTCTTTTTTGCTCCAAAACAGCGCCGAAAGTGAAAAAAAGGGGCTTTTGATGATGGAGTCCGCGGAAAGCAGAGAGGGCCAAATGTCTGGGGCATTTGATGGGTTCCAGGAGGCAGTGAGGACCAGCACCGCTTTTCCCCGCTGGCACCTTTGCTGTGGCAGCAAAAGCTGGACGTTTTGTCTTTTTTGCTCCAAGCAGCGCCGAAAGCGAAAAAGGTGCTTTTGAGGATAGAGTCCTCAGGAAAGCAGAGAGGGCCAAATTGTGTGGTGAATTTGAAGGCGTTTAAAGGAGGCAGTGAGGACCAGCACCGCTTTTCCACGCTGCCACCTTTGCTGTGGCAGCAAAACCTGGGATGTTTGTCTTTTCTGCTCCAAACAGCGCCGAAAGCGAAAAAAAGGTGGCTTTTGAGGATAGAGTCCTCAGGAAAGCAGAGAGGGCCAAATTGTCTGGGGCATTTGATGGGGTTCCAGGGAGGCAGTGAGGACCAGCACCACTTTTCCCCGCTGGCACCTTTGCTGTGGCAGCAAAAAGCTGGACGTTTGTCTTTTTTGCTCCAAACAGCGCCGAAAGCGAAAAAAGGTGCTTTTGAGGATAGAGTCCGCAGGAAAGCAGAGAGGGCCCAAATTGTCTGGGGCATTTGATGGGGTTCCAGGAGGCAGTGAGGACCAGCACCACTTTTCCCGCTGGCACCTTTGCTGTGGCAGCAAAACCTGGGACGTTTGTCTTTTCTACTCCGGAGGCGCACGAAAGTGAAAAAAGGTGCTTTTGAGGATAGAGTCCGCAGGAAAGCAGAGAGGGCCAAATTGTCTGGGGCATTTGATGGGGTTCCAGGAGGCAGTGAGGACCAGCACCACTTTTCCCCGCTGGCACTTTGCTGTGGCAGCAAAAGCTGGACGTTTGTCTTTTTTGCTCCGGGGGGCGCCGAAAGCAAAAAAAGGTGCTTTTGAGGGTAGAGTCCGCAGGAAAGCAGAGAGGGCCAAATTGTCTGGGGCATTTGATGGGGTTCCAGGAGGCAGTGAGGACAGCACCACTTTTCCCCGCTGGCACCTTTGCTGTGGCAGCAAAAGCTGGGACGTTTGTCTTTTCTGCTCTGGAGGGCGCCGAAAATGAAAAAAAGGTGCTTTTGAGGATGGAGTCCGCAGGAAGTAGAGAGGGCCAAATTGTCTGGGGCATTTGATGGGGTTCCAGGAGGCAGTGAGGACCAGCACCAACTTTTCCCCGCTGGCACCTTTGCTGTGGCAGCAAAAACCTGACGTTTGTCTTTTTTTGCTCCGGAGGGCGCCGAAAGCGAAAAAAGGTGCTTTTGAGGATTAGAGTCCTCAGGAAAGCAGAGAGGGCCAAATTGTCTGGGGCATTTGATGGGGTTCCAGGAGGCAGTGAGGACCAGCACCGCTTTTCCCCGCTGGCACCTTTGCTGTGGCAGCAAAAGCTGGACGTTTTGTCTTTTTGCTCCAAGCAGGCGCCGGAAAAGCGAAAAAAGGTGCTTTTGAGGATAGAGTCCTCAGGAAAGCAGAGAGGGCCAAATTGTGTGGTGAATTTGAAGGCGTTCCAGGAGGCAGTGAGGACCAGCACCGCTTTTCCCCGCTGCCACCTTTGCTGTGGCAGCAAAACCTGACGTTTGTCTTTTCTGCTCCAAACAGCGCCGGAAAGCGAAAAAAAGGTGCTTTGAGGATAGAGTCCTCAGGAAAGCAGAGAGGGCCAAATTGTCTGGGGCATTTGATGGGGTCTCCAGGAGGCAGTGAGGACCAGCACCACTTTTCCCCCGCTGGCACTTTGCTGTGGCAGCAAAAAGCTGGACGTTTGTCTTTTTTGCTCCAAACAGCGCCGAAAGCGAAAAAAGGTGCTTTTTGAGGATAGAGTCCGCAGAAAGCAGAGAGGGCCAAATTGTCTGGGGCATTTGATGGGGTTCCAGGAGGCAGTGAGGACCAGCACCACTTTTCCCGCTGGCACCTTTGCTGTGGCAGCAAAACCTGGACGTTTGTCTTTTTCTACTCCGGAGGGCGCCGAAAGTGAAAAAAGGTGCTTTTGAGGATAGAGTCCGCAGGAAAGCAGAGAGGGCCAAAATTGTCTGGGGCATTTGATGGGTTCCAGGAGGCAGTGAGGACCAGCACCACTTTTCCCCGCTGGCACCTTTGCTGTGGCAGCAAAAAGCTGGACGTTTGTCTTTTTTGCTCCGGAGGGCGCCGAAAGCAAAAAAAGGTGCTTTTGAGGGTAGAGTCCGCAGGAAAGCAGAGAGGGCCAAATTGTCTGGGGCATTTGATGGGGTTCCAGGAGGCAGTGAGGACCAGCACCACTTTTCCCCGCTGGCACCTTTGCTGTGGCAGCAAAAGCTGGACGTTTGTCTTTTCTGCTCTGGAGGGCGCCGAAAATGAAAAAAGGTGCTTTTGAGGATGGAGTCCGCAGGAAAGTAAGAGGGCCAAATTGTCCTGGGGCATTTGATGGGGTTCCAGGAGGCAGTGAGGACCAGCACCCTTTTCCCGCTGGCACCTTTGCTGTGGCAGCAAAACCTGGACGTTTGTCTTTTTTGCTCCGGAGGGCGCCGAAAGCGAAAAAAGGTGCTTTTGAGAGTAAGAGTCCTCAGGAAAGCAGAGAGGGCCAAATTGTCTGGGCATTTGATGGGGTTCCAGGAGGCAGTGAGGACCAGCACACACTTTTCCCCGCTGGCCCACCTTTGCTGTGGCAGCAAAGGGCTGACCGTTTGTCTTTTTGCTCCAAACAGCGGCGAAAGTGAAAAAAGGTGCTTTTGGAGATAGAGTCCGCAGGAAAGCAGAGAGGGCCAAATTGTGTGGTGCATTTGAAGGCGTTCCAGGAGGCAGTGAGGACCAGCACACTTTTCCTGCTGGCACCTTTGCTGTGGCAACAAAAGCTGGACGTTTGTCTTTTTTGCTCCAAACAGCGCCGAAAATGAAAAAAGGTGCTTTTGAGGATGGAGTCCGCAGGAAAGTAGAGAGGGCCAAATTGTCTGGGGCATTTGATGGGTTCCAGGAGGCAGTGAGGACCAGCACCACTTTTCCCCGCTGGCACCTTTGCTGTGGCAGCAAAAGCTGGACGTTTGTCTTTTTTGGCTCCCGGAGGGCGCCGAAAGCGAAAAAAGGTGCTTTTGAGGATAGATTCCTCCAGAAAGCAGAGAGGGCCAAATTGTCTGGGGCATTTTGATGGGGTTCCAGGAGGCAGTGAGGACCAGCACCGCTTTTCCCAGCTGGCACCTTTGCTGTGGCAGCAAAAGCTGGACGTTATGTCTTTTTGCTCCAAGCAGCGCCGAAAGCGAAAAAAGGTGCTTTTGAGGATAGAGTCCTCAGGAAAGCAGAGAGGCCAAATTGTGTGGTGAAATTTGAAGGCGTTCCAGGATGCAGTGAGGACCAGCACCGCTTTTCCCGCTGCCACCTTTGCTGTGGCAGCAAAACCTGGACGTTTGTCTTTTCTGCTCCAAACAGCGCCGAAAGCGAAAAAAGGTGCTTTTGAGGATAGAGTCCTCAGGAAAGCAGAGAGGGCCAAATTGTCTGGGGGCATTTGAAGGGGTTCCAGGAGGCAGTGAGGACCAGCACCACTTTTCCCCGCTGGCACCTTTGCTGTGGCAGCAAAAGCTGGACGTTGTCTTTTTTGCTCCAAACAGCGCTGAAAGCGAAAAAAGGTGCTTTTGAGGATAGAGTCCGCAGGAAAGCAGAGAGGGCCAAATTGTCTGGGGCATTTGATGGGGTTCCAGGAGGCAGTGAGGACCAGCACCACTTTTCCCCCGCTGGCACCTGTGCTGTGGCAGCAAAGGCTGGACATTTGTCTTTTTTGCTCCAAACACGCGCCGAAAGTGAAAAAAGGTGCTTTTGAGGATAGAGTCCGCAGGAAAGGCAGAGAGGGCCAAATTGTCTGGGGCATTTGATGGGGTTCCAGGAGGCAGTGAGGACCAGCACCACTTTTCCCCGCTGGCACCTTTGCTGTGGCAGCAAACCTGGACTGTTTGTCTTTTCTGCTCCAAACAGCGCCGAAAGCGAAAAAGGTGCTTTGAGGATAGAGTCCGCAGGAAAGCAGAGAGGGCCAACTTGTCTGGGGCAATTTGATGGGGTTCCAGGAGGCAGTGAGGACCAGCACCACTTTCCCGCTGGCACCTTTGCTGTGGCAGCAAAACCTGGACGTTTGTCTTTTCTACTCCGGAGGGCGCCGAAAGTAAAAAAGGTGCTTTTGAGGATAGAAGTCCCGCAGGAAAGCAGAGAGGGCCAAATTGTCTGGGGCATTTGATGGGGTTCCAGGAGGCAGTGAGGACCAGCACCACTTTTCCCCGCTGGCACCTTTGCTGTGGCAGCAAAAGCTGGATGTTTGTCTTTTTGCTCCGGAGGGCGCCGAAAGCAAAAAAAGTGGCATTTGAGGATAGATTTCCTCAGGAAAGCAGAGAGGGCCAAATTGTCTGGGGCATTTGATGGGGTTCCAGGAGGCAGTGAGGACCAGCACCGCTTTTCCCCGCTGGCACCTTTGCTGTGGCAGCAAAAGCTGGACGTTTGTCTTTTTTTGCTCCAAGCAGCGCCGAAAGCGAAAAAAGGTGCCTTTTGAGGATAGAGTCCTCAGAAAGCAGAGAGGGCCAAATTGTGTGGTGAATTTGAAGGCGTTCCAGGAGGCAGTGAGGACCAGCACCGCTTTTCCCCGCTGCCACCTTTGCTGTGGCAGCAAAAGCTGGACGTTTGTCTTTTCTGCTCCAAACAGCGCCGAAAGCGAAAAAAAGGTGCTTTGAGGATAGAGTCCTCAGGAAAGCAGAGAGGGCCAAATTGTCTGGGGCATTTGATGGGGTCCAGGAGGCAGTGAGGACCAGCACCACTTTCCCCGCTGGCACCTTTGCTGTGGCCGCAAAAGCTGGACGTTTGTCTTTTTTGCTCCAACAGCGCCGAAAGCGAAAAAAGGTGCTTTTGAGGATAGAGTCCGCAGGAAAGCAGAGAGGCCAAATTGTCTGGGGCATTTGATGGGGTTCCAGGAGGCAGTGAGGACCAGCACCCCTTTTCCCCGCTGCACCTTTGCTGTGGCAGCAAAAGCTGACGTTTGTCTTTTTGCTCCGGAGGGCGCCGAAAGCAAAAAAGGTGCTTTTGAGGATAGAGTCCGCAGGAAAGCAGAGAGGGCCAAATTGTCTGGGGCATTTGATGGGGTTCCAGGAGGCAGTGAGGACAGCACCACTTTTCCCGCTGGCACCTTTTGCTGTGGCAGCAAAGCTGGACGTTTAGTCTTTTTTGCTCCAAACAGCGGCGAAAGTGAAAAAAGGTGCTTTTGAGGATAGAGTCCGCAGGAAAGCAGAGAGGGCCAAATTGTCTGGGGCATTTGATGGGTTCCAGGAGGCAGTGAGGACCAGCACCACTTTTCCCCCGCTGGCACCTTTGCTGTGGCAGCAAAAGCTGGACGTTTGTCTTTTTTGCTCCCAAACAGCGCCGAAAGCGAAAAAAGGTGCTTTTGAGGATGGAGTCCTCAGGAAAGCAGAGAGGGCCAAATTGTTAGGGCATTTGATGGGGTTCCAGGAGGCAGTGAGGACCAGCACCGCTTTTTCCGTGCTGGCACCTTTGCTGTGGCAGCAAAAAGCTGGACGTTTGTCTTTTTTGCTCCAAACACCAGGGCCGAAAGTGAAAAAAGGTGCTTTTGAGGATGGAGTCCTCAGGAAAGCAGAGAGGGCCAAATTGTGTGGTGCATTTTGATGGGGTTCCAGGAGGCAGTGAGGACCAGCACCACTTTTCCCCGCTGGCACCTTTGCTGTGGCAGCAAAAGCTGGACGTTTGTCTTTTTTGCTCCAAACATCGGCGAAAGTGAAAAAAGGTGCTTTTGAGGATAGAGTCCGCAGGAAAGCAGAGAGGGCCAAATTGTGTGGTGCATTTGATGGGGTTCCAGGAGGCAGTGAGGACCAGCACCACTTTTCCCGCTGGCACCTTTGCTGTGGCAGCAAAAGCTGGGACGTTTGTCTTTTTTGCCCCAAACGGCGGCGAAAGTGAAAAAGGGGCTTTTGAGGATGGAGTCCGCAGGAAAGCAGAGAGGCCAAATTGTGTGGTGCATTTGAAGGGGTTCCAGGAGGCAGTGAGGACCAGCATCACTTTTCCCTGCTGGCACCTTTGCTGTGGCAGCAAAAGCTGGGCGTTTTGTCTTTTTTGCTCCAAACAGCGCCGAAAGCGAAAAAAGGTGCTTTTGAGGATAGAGTCCGCTGGAAAGCAGAGAGGGCCAAATGGTCTGGGGCATTTGATGGGGTTCCAGAAGGCATGAGGACCAGCACCACTTTTCCCCGCTGCCACCTTTGCTGTGGCAGTAAAAGCTGGACGTTTGTCTTTTTGCTCCGGAGGGCGCCGAAAGCGAAAAAAGGTGCTTTTGAGGATAGAGTCCGCAGGAAAGCAGAGAGGGCCAAATTGTCTGGGGCATTTGATGGGGTTCCAGGAGGCAGTGAGGACCAGCACCACTTTTCCCCGCTGGCACCTTGCTGTGGCAGGAAGCTGGGACGTTTGTTCTTTTTGCTCCAAACAGCGCCGAAAGTTGAAAAAGGTGCTTTTGAGGATAGAGTCCGCAGGAAAGCAGAGAGGGCCAAATTGTCTGGGGCATTTGATGGGGTTCCAGGGAGCAGTGAGGACCAGCACCACTTTTCCCCGCTGGCACCTTTGCTGTGGCAGCACAAAATCTGACGTTTGTCTGTTTTCTCCAAACAGCGGCGAAAGTGAAAAAAGGTTCTTTTGAGGATAGAGTCCGCAGGAAAGCAGAGAGGGCCAAATTGTCTGGGGCATTTGATGGGGTTCAGGAGGCAGTGAGGACCAGCACCACTTTTCCCCGCTGGCACCTTTGATGTGGCAGCAAAAGCTGGACGTTTGTCTTTTTGCTCCAAACATCGGCGAAAGCGAAAAAGGTGCTTTTGAGGATAGAGTCCTCAGGAAAGCAGAGAGGGCCGAATTGTGTGGTGCATTTGTAGGCGTTCCAGGAGGCAGTGAGGACCAGCACCACTTTCCCCGCTGGCACCTTTGCTGTGGCAGCAAATCTGGACGTTTGTCTTTTTTGCACCGGAGGGCGCCGAAAGCGAAAAAAGGTGCTTTTGAGGATAGAGTCCGCAGGAAAGCAGAGAGGGCCAAATTGTCTGGGGCATTTGATGGGGTTCTAGGAGGCAGTGAGGACCAGCACCACTTTTCCCTGCTGAAACCTTTGCTGTGGCAGCAAAAGCTGGACGTTTGTCTTTTTTGCTCTGGAGGATGCCGAAAGTGAAAAAAGGTGCTTTTGAGGATGGAGTCCGCAGGAAAAGCAGAGAGGGCCAAATTGTGTGGTGCATTTGATGGGGTTCCAGGAGGCAGCGAGGGACCAGCACCACTTTCCCCGCAGGCACCTTTGAGTGGCAGCAAAAGCTGGACGTTTGTCTTTTTTGCTCCGGAGGGCGCCGAAAGCGAAAAAAAGGTGCTTTTGAGGATAGAGTCCTCAGGAAAGCAGAGAGGGCCAAATTGTGTAGTGAATTTGAAGGCGTTCCAGGAGGCAGTGAGGACCAGCACCGCTTTTCCCCGCTGCCACCTTGCTGTAGCAGCAAAAGCTGGACGTTTGTCTTTTCTGCTCCAAACAGCGCCGAAAGCGAAAAAAAGGTGCTTTTGAGGATAGAGTCCTCAGGAAAGCAGAGAGGGCCAAATTGTCTGGGGCATTTGATGGGGTTCCAGGAGGCAGTGAGGACCAGCACCACTTTTCCCCGCTGGCACCTTTGCTGTGGCAGCAAAACCTGGACGTTGTCTTTTTTGCTCCGGAGGGCGCCGAAAGCGAAAAAGGTGCTTTTGAGGATAGAGTCCTCAGGAAAGCAGAGAGAGAGGCCCAAATTGTCTGGGGCATTTGATGGGGTTCTAGGAGGCAGTGAGGACCAGCACCACTTTTCCCCGCTGCCACCTTTGCTGTGGCAGCAAAAGCTGGACGTTTGTCTTTTTTGCTCTTGGAGGATGCCGAAAGTGAAAAAGGTGCTTTTGAGGATGGAGTCCGCAGGAAAGCAGGAGAGGCCAAATTGTCTGGGGCATTTGATGGGGTTCCAGGAGGCAGTGAGGACCAGCACCACTTTTTCCCGCTGCCACCTTTGATGTGGCAGCAAAAGCTGGACGTTTGTCTTTTTTGCTCCGGAGGGCGCCGAAAGTGAAAAAAGGTGCTTTTGAGGATAGAGTCCGCAGGAAAGCAGAGAGGGCCAAATTGTCTGGGCATTGAAGGGGTTCCAGAGGCAGGGAGGACCAGCACCACTTTCCACGCTGGCACCTTTGCTGTGGCAGCAAAAGCTGGACGTTTGTCTTTTCTGCTCCGGAGGGCGCCGAAAGCGAAAAAAGGTGCTTTTGAGGATAGAGACCGCAGGAAAGCAGAGAGGGCCAAATTGTCTGGGGCATTTGATGGGTTCCAGGAGGCAGTGAGGACCCAGCACCACTTTTCCCCGCTGGCACCTTTGCTGTGGCAGCAAAAGCTGGACGTTTGTCTTTTTTGCTCCAAACAGCGGCGAAAGTAAAAAAAAGGGGCTTTTGAGGATGGAGTCCGCAGGAAAGCAGAGAGGGCCAAATTGTGTGGTGCATTTGAAGGGTTCCAGGAGGCAGTGAGGACCAGCACCCACTTTTCCCTGCTGGCACCTTTGCTGTGGCAGCAAAGCTGGACGTTTGTCTTTTTTGCTCTAAACAGCGCCGAAAGCGAAAAAAGGTGCCTTTGAGGATAGAGTCCCGCAGGAAAAGCAGAGAGGGCAAATTGTCTGGGGCATTTGATGGGGTTCCAGGAGGCAGTGAGGACCAGCACCACTTTTCCCCGCTGGCACCTTTGCTGTGGCAGCAAAAGCTGGACGTTTGTCTTTTTTGCTCCAAACAGCGGCGAAAGTGAAAAAAGGTGCTTTTGAGGATAGAGTCCTCAGGAAAGCAGAGAGGGCCAAATTGTCTGGGGCATTTGAAGGGGTTCCAGGAGGCAGTGAGGACCAGCACCACTTTTCCCCGCTGCCTCCTTTGCTGTGGCAGCAAAAGCTGGACGTTTGTCTTTTTGCTCCGGAGGGCGCCGAAAGCGAAAAAAGGTGCTTTGAGGATAGAGTCCTCAGGAAAGCAGAGAGGGCCAAATTGTCTGGGCATTTGATGGGGTTCCAGGAGGCAGTGAGGACCAGCACCGCTTTTCCCCCGCTGGCACCTTTGCTGTGGCAGCAAAAGCTGGACGTTTGTCTTTTTTGCTCCAAACAGCGGCGAAAGCGAAAAAAGGTGCTTTTGAGGATAGAGTCCTCAGAAAGCAGAGAGGGCCAAATTGTGTGGTGCATTTGATGGGGTTCCAGGAGGCAGTGAGGGCCAGCACCACTTTTCCCCGCTGGCACCTTTGCTGTGGCAGCAAAAGCTGGACGTTTGTCTTTTTTGCTCCGGAGGGCGCCGATAGCAAAAAAAGGTGCTTTTGAGGATAGAGTCCGCAGGAAAGCAGAGAGGGCCAAATTGTCTGGGGCATTTGATGGGGTTCCAGGAGGCAGTGAGGACCAGCACCACTTTTCCCCGCTGCCACCTTTGCTGTGGCAGCAAAAAGCTGGACGTTTGTCTTTTTTGCTCCAAACCAGCGCCGAAAGTGAAAAAAGGTGCTTTTGAGGATAGAGTCCGCAGGAAAGCAGAGAGGGCCAAATTGTCTGGGGCATTGATGGGGTTCCAGGAGGCAGTGAGGACCAGCACCACTTTTCCCCCTGGCCACCTTTGCTGTGGCAGCAAACCTGGACGTTGTCTTTTCTACTCCGGAGGGCGCCGGAAAGTGAAAAAAGGTGCTTTTGAGGATAGAGTCCGCAGGGAAAGCAGAGAGGGCCAAATTGTCTGGGGCATTGATGGGGTTCCAGGAGGCAGTGAGGACCAGCACCACTTTTCCCCGCTGGCACTTTGCTGTGGCAGCAAAAGCTGGACGTTTGTCTTTTTTGCTCCGGAGGGCGCCGAAAGCAAAAAAAGGTGCTTTTGAGGATAGAGTCCGCAGGAAAGCAGAGAGGGCCAAATTGTCTGGGGCATTTGATGGGGTTCCAGGAGGCAGTGAGGACAGCACCACCTTTTCCCCGCTGGCACCTTTGCTGTGGCAGCAAAAGCTGGACGTTTGTCTTTTCTGCTCCGGAGGGCGCCGAAATGAAAAAAGGTGCTTTTGAGGGATGGAGTCCGCAGGAAAGTAGAGAGGGCAAAATTGTCTGGGGCATTTGATGGGGTTCCAGGAGGCAGTGAGGACCAGCACCACTTTTCCCCGCTGGCACCTTTGCTGTGGCAGCAAAAGCTGGACGTTTGTCTTTTTTGCTCCAAACAGCGCCGAAAGCGAAAAAAGGTGCTTTTGAGGATAGAGTCCGCAGGAAAGCAGAGAGGCCAAATTGTCTGGGGCATTTGATGGGGTTCCAGGAGGCAGTGAGGACAGCACCACTTTTCCCCGCTGGCACCTTTGCTGTGGCAGCAAAAGCTGGACGTTTGTCTTTTTTGCTCCAAACAGCGGCGAAAGTGAAAAAAGGTGCTTTTGAGGATAGAGTCCTCAGGAAGCAGAGAGGGCCAAATTGTCTGGGGCATTTTGAAGGGTTCCAGGAGGCAGTGAGGACCAGCACCACTTTTCCCCGCTGCACCTTTGCTGTGGCAGCAAAAAGCTGGACGTTTGTCTTTTTTGATCCGGAGGGCGCCGAAAGCGAAAAAAAGGTGCTTTTGAGGATAGAGTCCTCAGGAAAGCAGAGAGGGCCAAATTGTCTGGGGCATTTGATGGGGTTCCAGGAGGCAGTGAGGACCAGCACCGCTTTTCCCCGCTGGCACCTTTGCTGTGGCAGCAAAAGCTGGACGTTTGTCTTTTTTGCTCCAAACAGCGGCGAAAGCGAAAAAGGTGCTTTTGAGGATAGAGTCCTCAGGAAAGCAGAGAGGGCCAAATTGTGTGGTGCATTTGATGGGGTTCCAGGAGGCAGTGAGGGCCAGCACCACTTTTCCCCGCTGGCACCTTTGCTGTGGCAGCAAAAGCTGGACGTTTGTCTTTTTTGCTCCGGAGGGCGGCCGATAGCAAAAAAAAGGTGCTTTTGAGGATAGAGTCCGCAGGAAAGCAGAGAGGGCCAAATTGTCTGGGGCAATTTGATGGGGTTCCAGAGGCAGTGAGGACCAGCACCACTTTTCCCCGCTGCCACCTTTGCTGTGGCAGCAAAAGCTGGACGTTGTCTTTTTTGCTCCAAACAGCGCCGAAAGTGAAAAAAGGTGCTTTTGAGGATAGAGTCCCGCAGGAAAGCAGAGAGGGCCAAATTGTCTGGGGCATTTGATGGGGTTCCAGGAGGCAGTGAGGACCAGCACCACTTTTCCCCGCTGGCACCTTTGCTGTGGCAGCAAAACCTGACGTTTGTCTTTTCTACTCCGGAGGGCGCCGAAAGTGAAAAAAGGTGCTTTTGAGGATAGAGTCCGCAGAAAGCAGAAGAGGGCCAAATTGTCTGGGGCATTTGATGGGGTTCCAGGAGGCAGTGAGGACCAGCACACTTTTCCCCGCTGGCACCTTTGCTGTGGCAGCAAAAGCTGGACGTTTGTCTTTTTTGCTCCGGAGGGGCCGAAAGCAAAAAAAGGTGCTTTTGAGGATAGAGTCCGCAGGAAAGCAGAGAGGGCCAAATTGTCTGGGGCATTTGATGGGGTTCCAGGAGGCAGTGAGGACCAGCACCACTTTTCCCCGCCTGCCACCTTTGCTGTGGCAGCAAAAGCTGGACGTTTGTCTTTTTTGCTCCAAACAGCGCCGAAAGCGAAAAAAGGTGCTTTTGAGGATGGAGTCCTCAGGAAAGCAGAGAGGGGCCAAATTGTTAGGGGCATTTGATGGGGTTCCAGGAGGCAGTGAGGACCAGCACCGCTTTTCCGTGCTGGCACCTTTGCTGTGGCAGCAAAAGCTGGACGTTTGTCTTTTTTGCTCCAAACAGCGCCGAAAGTGAAAAAAGGTGCTTTTGAGGATGGAGTCCTCAGGAAAGCAGAGAGGGCCAAATTGTGTGGTGCATTTGATGGGGTTCCAGGAGGCAGTGAGGACCAGCACAACTTTTCCCCGCTGGCACCTTTGCTGTGGCAGCAAAAGCTGGACGTTTGTCTTTTTTGCTCCAAACATCGGGAAAGTGAAAAAAGGTGCTTTTGAGGATAGAGTCGCAGGAAAGCAGAGAGGGCCAAATTGTGTGGTGCATTTGATGGGGTTCCAGGAGGCAGTGAGGACCAGCACCACTTTTCCCGCTGGCACCTTTGCTGTGTCAGGAAAGGCTGGACGTTTGTCTTTTTTGCTCCAAACAGCGCCGAAAGTGAAAAAAAGGTGCTTTTGAGGATAGAGTCCGCAGGAAAGCAGAGAGGGCCAAATTGTCTGGGGCATTTGATGGGGTCCAGAGGCAGTGAGGGACCAGCACCACTTTTCCCGCTGGCACCTTTGCTGTGGCAGCAAAATCTGGACGTTTGTCTTTTTTCTCCAAACAGCGGCGAAAGTGAAAAAGGTTCTTTTGAGGATAGAGTCCGCAGGAAAGCAGAGAGGGGCCCAAATTGTCTGGGGCATTTGATGGGGTTCCAGGAGGCAGTGAGGACCAGCACCACTTTTCCCGCTGGCACCTTTGATGTGGCAGCAAAAGCTGGACGTTTGTCTTTTTGCTCCAAACATCGGCGAAAGCGAAAAAGGTGCTTTTGAGGATAGAGTCCTCAGGAAAGCAGAGAGGGCCGAATTGTGTGGTGCATTTGTAGGCGTTCCAGGAGGCAGTGAGGACCAGCACCACTTTTCCCGCTGGCACCTTTGCTGTGGCAGCAAAATCTGGACGTTTGTCTTTTTTGCACCGAGAGGGCGCCGAAAGCGAAAAAAGGTGCTTTTGAGGATAGAGTCCGCAGGGAAAGCAGAGAGGGCCAAATTGTCTGGGGCATTTGATGGGGTTCTAGGAGGCAGATGAGGACCAGCACACTTTTCCCTGCTGAAACCTTTGCTGTGGCAGCAAAAGCTGGACGTTTGTCTTTTTTGCTCTGGAGGATGCCGAAAGTGAAAAAAGGTGCTTTTGAGGATGGGAGTCCGCAGGGAAAGCAGAGAGGGCCAAATTGTGTGGTGCATTTGATGGGGTTCCAGGAGGCAGCGAGGACCAGCACCACTTTTCCCCGCAGGCACCTTTGATGTGGCAGCAAAAGCCTGGACGTTTGTCTTTTTTGCTCCGGAGGGCGCCGAAAGCGAAAAAAAGGTGCTTTTGAGGATAGAGTCCTCAGGAAAGCAGAGAGGGCCAAAATGTGTAGTGAATTTGAAGGCGTTCAGGAGGCAGTGAGGACCAGCACCGCTTTTCCCCGCTGCCACCTTTGCTGTAGCAGCAAAAGCTGGACGTTTGTCTTTTCTGCTCCAAACAGCGCCGAAAGCGAAAAAGGTGCTTTTGAGGATAGAGTCCTCAGGAAAGCAGAGAGGGCCAAATTGTCTGGGGCATTTGATGGGGTTCCAGGAGGCAGTGAGGACCAGCACCACTTTTCCCCGCTGGCACCTTTGCTGTGGCAGCAAAACCTGGACGTTTGTCTTTTTGCTCCGGAGGGCGCCGAAAGCGAAAAAAGGTGCTTTTGAGGATAGAGTCCTCAGGAAGCAGAGAGGGCCAAATTGTCTGGGGCATGATGGGGTTCTAGGAGGCAGTGAGGACCAGCACCACTTTTCCCTGCTGCCACCTTTTGCTGTGGCAGCAAAAGCTGGACGTTTGTCCTTTTTTGCTCTGGAGGATCCGAAAGTGAAAAAAGGTGCTTTTGAGGATGGAGTCCGCAGGAAAGCAGAGAGGGCCAAAATTGTCTGGGGCATTTGATGGGGTTCCAGGAGCAGTGAGGACCAGCACCACTGTTCCCCGCTGCCACCTTTGATGTGGCAGCAAAAGCTGGACGTTTGTCCCTTTTTTGCTCCGGAGGGCGCCGAAAAGTGAAAAAAGGTGCTTTTGAGGATAGAAGTCCGCAGGAAAGCAGAGAGGGCCAAATTGTCTGGGGCAATTTGAAGGGGTTCCAGGAGGCAGTGAGGACCAGCACCACTTTTCCACGCTGGCACCTTTGCTGTGGCAGCAAAGCTGGACGTTTGTCCTTTTCTGCTCCGGAGGCGCCGAAAGCGAAAAAAGGTGCTTTTGAGGATAGAGACCGCAGGAAAGCAGAGAGGGCCAATTGGTCTGGGGCATTTGATGGGGTTCCAGGAGGCAGTGAGGACCAGCACCACTTTTCCCCGCTGGCACCTTTGCTGTGGCCAGCAAAAGCTGGACGTTTGTCTTTTTTGCTCCAAACAGCGGCGAAAGTAAAAAAAGGGGCTTTTGAGGATGGAGTCCGCAGGAAAGCAGAGAGGGCCAAATTGTGTGGAGCATTTGAAGGGGTTCCAGGAGCAGTGAGGACCAGCACCACTTTTCCCTGCTGGCACCTTTGCTGTGGCAGCAAAAGCTGGACGTTTGTCTTTTTTGCTCTAAACAGCGCCGAAAGCGAAAAAGGTGCTTTGAGGATAGAGTCCGCAGGAAAGCAGAGAGGGCCAAATTGTCTGGGGCATTTGATGGGGTTCCAGGAGGCAGTGAGGACCAGCACCACTTTTCCCCGCTGGCACCTTTGCTGTGGCAGCAAAAGCTGGACGTTTGTTTTTTTGCTCCAAACAGCGGCGAAAGTGAAAAAAGGTGCTTTTGAGGATAGAGTCCTCAGGAAAGCAGAGAGGGCCAAATTGTCTGGGGCATTTGAAGGGGTTCCAGGAGGCAGTGAGGACCAGCACCACTTTTCCCCCGCTGCCACCTTTGCTGTGGCAGCAAAAGCTGGACGTTTGTCTTTTTTGCTCCGGAGGCGCCGAAAGCGAAAAAAGGTGCTTTTGAGGATAGAGTCCTCAGGAAAGCAGAGAGGGCCAAATTGTCTGGGGCATTTGATGGGGTTCCAGGAGGCAGTGAGGACCAGCACCGCTTTTCCCCGCTGGCACCTTTGCTGTGGCAGCAAAAGCTGGACGTTTGTCTTTTTGCTCAAACAGCGGCGAAAGCGAAAAAAGGTGCTTTTTGAGGATAGAGTCCTCAGGAAAGCAGAGAGGGCCAAATTGTGTGGTGCATTTGATGGGGTTCCAGGAGGCAGTGAGGGGCCAGCACCACTTTTCCCCGCTGGCACCTTTGCTGTGGCAGCAAAAGCTGGACGTTTGTCTTTTTTTGCTCCGGAGGGCGCCGATAGCAAAAAAAGGTGCTTTTGAGGATAGAGTCGCAGGAAAGCAGAGAGGGCCAAATTGTCTGGGGCCATTTGATGGTTCCAGGAGGGCAGTGAGGACCAGCACCACTTTTCCCCGGCTGCCACCTTTGCTGTGGCAGCAAAAGCTGGACGTTTGTCTTTTTTGCTCCCAAACAGCGCCGAAAGTGAAAAAAGGTGCTTTTGAGGATAGAGTCCGCAGGAAAGCAGAGAGGGCCAAAATTGTCTGGGCATTTGATGGGGTTCCAGGAGGCAGTGAGGACCAGCACCACTTTTCCCCGCTGGCACCTTTGCTGTGGCAGCAAAACCTGGACGTTTGTCTTTTCTACTCCGGAGGGCGCCGAAGTGAAAAAAGGTGCTTTTGAGGATAGAGTCCGCAGGAAAGCAGAGAGGGGCCAAATTGTCTGGGGCATTTGATGGGGTTCCAGGAGGCAGTGAGGACAGCACCACTTTTCCCGCTGGCACCTTTGCTGTGGCAGCAAAAGCTGGACGTTGTCTTTTTTGCTCCGGAGGGCGCCGAAAGCAAAAAAAGGTGCTTTTGAGGATAGAGTCCGCAGGAAAGCAGAGAGGGCCAATTGTCTGGGCATTTGATGGGTTCCAGGAGGCAGTGAGGACCAGCACCACTTTTCCCCGCTGGCACCTTTGCTGTGGCAGCAAAGCTGGACTTTGTCTTTTCTGCTCCGGAGGGCGCCGAAAATGAAAAAGGTGCTTTTGAGGATGGAGTCCGCAGGAAAGTAGAGAGGGCAAAATTGTCTGGGGCATTTGATGGGGTTCCAGGAGGCAGTGAGGACCAGCACCACTTTTCCCCGCCTGGCACCTTTGCTGTGGCAGCAAAAGCTGGACGTTTGTCTTTTTTGCTCCAAACAGCGCCGAAAGCGAAAAAAGGTGCTTTTGAGGATAGAGTCCGCAGGAAGCAGAGAGGGCCAAATTGTCTGGGGGCATTTGATGGGGTTCCAGGAGGCAGTGAGGACCAGCACCACTTTTCCCCGCTGCACCTTTGCTGTGGCAGCAAAGCTGACGTTTGTCTTTTTTGCCTCCAAACAGCGGCGAAAGTGAAAAAAGGTGTTTTGAGGATAGAGTCCTCAGGAAAGCAGAGAGGGCCAAATTGTCTGGGGCATTTGAAGGGGTTCCAGGAGGCAGTGAGGACCAGCACCACTTTTCCCGCTGCCACCTTTGCTGTGGCAGCAAAAGCTGGACGTTTGTCTTTTTTGATCCCGGAGGGCGCCGAAAGCGAAAAAAGGTGCTTTTGAGGAAGAGTCCTCAGGAAAGCAGAGAGGGCCAAATTGTCTGGGGCATTTGATGGGGTTCCAGGAGGCAGTGAGGACCAGCACCGCTTTTCCCCGCTGGCACCTTTGCTGTGGCAGCAAAAGCTGGGACGTTTGTCTTTTTGCTCCAAACAGCGGCGAAAGCGAAAAAGGTGCTTTTTGAGGATAGAGTCCTCAGGAAAGCAAGGAGGGCCAAATTGTGTGGTGCATTTGATGGGGTTCCAGGAGGGCAGTGAGGGCCAGCACCACTTTTTCCCCCGCTGGCACCTTTGCTGTGCAGCAAAAGCTGGACGTTTGTCTTTTTTGCTCCGGAGGGCGCCGATAGCAAAAAAGGTGCTTTTGAGGATAGAGTCCGCAGGGAAAGCAGAGAGGGCCAAATTGTCTGGGGCATTTGATGGGGTTCCAGGAGGCAGCGCAGGACCAGCACCACTTTCCCCACTGCCACCTGGAACCCCATCAAATGCCCCAGACAATTTGGCCCTCTCTGCTTTCCTGCGGACTCTATCCTCAAAGCACCTTTTTTTTGCTATCGGCGCCCTCCGGAGCAAAAAAGACAAACGTCCAGCTTTTGCTGCCACAGCAAAGGTGCCAGCGGGGAAAAGTGGTGCTGGCCCTCACTGCCTCCTGGAACCCCATCAAATGCACCACACAATTTGGCCCTCTCTGCTTTCCTGAGGACTCTATCCTCAAAAGCACCTTTTTTCGCTTTCGCCGCTGTTTGGAGCAAAAAAGACAAACGTCCAGCTTTTGCTGCCACAGCAAAGGTGCCAGCGGGGAAAAGCGGTGCTGGTCCTCACTGCCTCCTGGAACCCCATCAAATGCCCCAGACAATTGGCCCTCTCTGCTTTCCTGAGGACTCTATCCTCAAAAGCACCTTTTTTCGCTTTCGGCGCCCTCCGGATCAAAAAAGACAAACGTCCAGCTTTTGCTGCCACAGCAAAGGTGGCAGCGGGGAAAAGTGGTGCTGGTCCTCACTGCCTCCTGGAACCCCTTCAAAATGCCCCAGACAATTTGGGCCCTCTCTGCTTTCCTGAGGACTCTATCCTCAAAAGCACCTTTTTTCACTTTCGCCGCTGTTTGGAGCAAAAAAGACAAACGTCCAGCTTTTGCTGCCACAGCAAAGGTGCCAGCGGGAAAAGTGGTGCTGGTCCTCACTGCCTCCTGGAACCCCATCAAATGCCCAGACAATTTGGCCCTCTCTGCTTTCCTGCGGACTCTATCCTCAAAAGCACCTTTTTTCGCTTTCGGCGCTGTTTGGAGCAAAAAAGACAAACGTCCAGCTTTGCTGCCACAGCAAAGGTGCCAGCGGGGAAAGTGGTGCTGGTCCTCACTGCCTCCTGGAACCCCATCAAATGCCCCAGACAATTTTTGCCCTCTCTACTTTCCTGCGGACTCCATCCTCAAAAGCACCTTTTTTTCATTTTCCGGCGCCCTCCGGAGCAGAAAAGACAACGTCCAGCTTTTGCTGCCACAGCAAAGGTGCCAGCGGGGAAAAGTGTGCTGGTCCTCACTGCCTCCTGGAACCCCATCAAATGCCCCAGACAATTTGGCCCTCTCTGCTTTCCTGCGGACTCTATCCTCAAAAGCACCTTTTTTTGCTTTCGGCGCCCTCCGGAGCAAAAAAGACAAACGTCCAGCTTTTGCTGCCACAGCAAAGGTGCCAGCGGGGAAAAGTGGTGCTGGTCCTCACTGCCTCCTGGAACCCCATCAAATGCCCCAGGACAATTTGGCCCTCTCTGCTTTCTGCGGACTCTATCCTCAAAAGCACCTTTTTCACTTTCGGCGCCCTCCGGAGTAGAAAAGACAAACCGTCCAGGTTTTGCTGCCACAGCAAAGGTGCCAGCGGGGAAAAGTGGTGCTGGTCCTCACTGCCTCCTGGAACCCCATCAAATGCCCCAGACAATTTGGCCCTCCTCTGCTTTCCTGCGGACTCTATCCTCAAAAGCACCTTTTTTCACTTTCGGCGCTGTTTGGAGCAAAAAGACAAACGTCCCAGCTTTTGCTGCCACAGCAAAGGTGGCAGCGGGGAAAAGTGGTGCTGGTCCTCACTGCCTCCTGGAACCCCATCAAATGCCCCAGACAATTTGGCCCTCTCTGCTTTCCTGCGGACTCTATCCTCAAAAGCACCTTTTTTTGCTATCGGCGCCCTCCGGAGCAAAAAAGACAAACGTCCAGCTTTTGCTGCCACAGCAAAGGTGCCAGCGGGGAAAAGTGGTGCTGGCCCTCACTGCCTCCTGGAACCCCATCAAATGCACCACACAATTTGGCCCTCTCTGCTTTCCTGAGGACTCTATCCTCAAAAGCACCTTTTTTCGCTTTCGCCGCTGTTTGGAGCAAAAAAGACAAACGTCCAGCTTTTGCTGCCACAGCAAAGGTGCCAGCGGGGAAAAGCGGTGCTGGTCCTCACTGCCTCCTGGAACCCCATCAAATGCCCCAGACAATTTGGCCCTCTCTGCTTTCCTGAGGACTCTATCCTCAAAAGCACCTTTTTTCGCTTTCGGCGCCCTCCGGAGCAAAAAAGACAAACGTCCAGCTTTTGCTGCCACAGCAAAGGTGGCAGCGGGGAAAAGTGGTGCTGGTCCTCACTGCCTCCTGGAACCCCTTCAAATGCCCCAGACAATTTGGCCCTCTCTTGCTTTCCTGAGGACTCTATCCTCAAAAGCACCTTTTTTCACTTTCGCCGCTGTTTGGAGCAAAAAAGACAAACGTCCAGCTTTTGCTGCCACAGCAAAGGTGCCAGCGGGGAAAAGTGGTGCTGGTCCTCACTGCCTCCTGGAACCCCATCAAATGCCCCAGACAATTTGGCCCTCTCTGCTTTCCTGCGGACTCTATCCTCAAAAGCACCTTTTTCGCTTTCGGCGCTGTTTAGAGCAAAAAAGACAAACGTCCAGCTTTTTGCTGCCACAGCAAAGGTGCCAGCAGGGAAAAGTGGTGCTGGTCCTCACTGCCTCCTGGAACCCCTTCAAATGCACCACACAATTTGGCCCTCTCTGCTTTCCTGCGGACTCCATCCTCAAAAGCCCCTTTTTTTACTTTCGCCGCTGTTTGGAGCAAAAAAGACAAACGTCCAGCCTTTTGCTGCCACAGCAAAGGTGCCAGCGGGGAAAAGTGGTGCTGGTCCTCACTGCCTCCTGGAACCCCATCAAATGCCCAGACAATTTGGCCCTCTCTGCTTTCCTGCGGTCTCTATCCTCCAAAAGCACCTTTTTTCGCTTTCCGGCGCCCTCCGGAGCAGAAAGACAAACGTCCAGCTTTTGCTGCCACAGCAAAGGTGCCAGCGTGGAAAAGTGGTGCTGGTCCTCACTGCCTCCTGGAAACCCCTTCAAATGCCCCAGACAATTTGGCCCTCTCTGCTTTCCTGCGGACTCTATCCTCAAAAGCACCTTTTTTCACTTTCGGCGCCCTCCGGAGCAAAAAAGACAAACGTCCAGCTTTTGCTGCCACATCAAAGGTGGCAGCGGGGAAAAGTGGTGCTGGTCCTCACTGCCTCCTGGAACCCCATCAAATGCCCCAGACAATTTGGCCCTCTCTGCTTTCCTGCGACTCCATCCTCAAAAGCACCTTTTTTCACTTTCGGCATCCTCCAGAGCAAAAAAGACAAACGTCCAGCTTTTGCTGCCACAGCAAAGGTGGCAGCGGGGAAAAGTGGTGCTGGTCCTCACTGCCTCCTAGAACCCCATCAAATGCCCCAGACAATTTGGCCCTCTCTGCTTTCCTGAGGACTCTATCCTCAAAAGCACCTTTTTTCGCTTTCGGCGCCCTCCGGAGCAAAAAAGGACAAACGTCCAGGTTTTGCTGCCACAGCAAAGGTGCCAGCGGGGAAAAGTGGTGCTGGTCCTCACTGCCTCCTGGAACCCCATCAAATGCCCCAGACAATTTGGCCCTCTCTGCTTTTCCTGAGGACTCTATCCTCAAAAGCACCTTTTTTTCGCTTTCGGCGCTGTTTTGGAGCAGAAAAGACAAAACGTCCAGCTTTTGCTGCTACAGCAAAGGTGGCAGCGGGGAAAGCGGTGCTGGTCCTCACTGCCTCCTGGAACGCCTTCAAATTCACTACACATTTGGCCCTCTCTGCTTTCCTGAGGACTCTATCCTCAAAAGCACCTTTTTTTCGCTTTCGGCGCCCTCCGGAGCAAAAAAAGACAAACGTCCAGCTTTTGCTGCCACATCAAAGGTGCCTGCGGGGAAAAGTGGTGCTGGTCCTCGCTGCCTCCTGGAACCCCATCAAATGCACCACACAATTTGGCCCTCTCTGCTTTCCTGCGGACTCCATCCTCAAAAGCACCTTTTTCACTTTCGGCATCCTCCAGAGCAAAAAAGACAAACGTCCAGCTTTTGCTGCCACAGCAAAGGTTTCAGCAGGGAAAAGTGGTGCTGGTCCTCACTGCCTCCTAGAACCCCATCAAATGCCCCAGACAATTTGGCCCTCTCTGCTTTCCTGCGGACTCTATCCTCAAAAGCACCTTTTTTCGCTTTCGGCGCCCTCCGGTTGCAAAAAAGACAAACGTCCAGATTTTGCTGCCACAGCAAAGGTGCCAGCGGGGAAAAGTGGTGCTGGTCCTCACTGCCTCCTGGAACGCCTACAAATGCACCACACAATTCGGCCCTCTCTGCTTTCCTGAGGACTCTATCCTCAAAAGCACCTTTTTTCGCTTTCGCCGATGTTTGGAGCAAAAAAGACAAACGTCCAGCTTTTGCTGCCACATCAAAGGTGCCAGCGGGGAAAAGTGGTGCTGGTCTCACTGCCTCCTGGAACCCCATCAAATGCCCCAGACAATTTGGCCCCTCTCTGCTTTCCTGCGGACTCTATCCTCAAAAGAACCTTTTTTCACTTTCGCCGCTGTTTGGAGAAAAAAGACAACGTCCAGATTTTGCTGCCACAGCAAAGGTGCCAGCGGGGAAAAGTGGTGCTGGTCCTCACTGCCTCCTGGAACCCCATCAATGCCCCAGACAATTTGGCCCTCTCTGCTTTCCTGCGGACTCTATCCTCAAAAGCACCTTTTTTCACTTTCGGCGCTGTTTGGAGCAAAAAAGACAAACGTCCAGCCTTTCCTGCCACAGCAAAGGTGCCAGCGGGGAAAAGTGGTGCTGGTCCTCACTGCCTCCTGGAACCCCATCAAATGCACCACACAATTTGGCCCTCTCTGCTTTCCTGCGGACTCTATCCTCAAAAGCACCTTTTTTTCACTTTCGCCGATGTTTGGAGCAAAAAAAGACCAAACGTCCAGCTTTTTGCTGCCACAGCAAAGGTGCCAGCGGGGAAAAGTGGTGCTGGTCCTCACTGCCTCCTGGAACCCCATCAAATGCACCACACAATTTTGGCCCTCTCTGCTTTCCTGAGGACTCCATCCTCAAAAGCACCTTTTTTCACTTTCGGCGCTGTTTGGAGCAAAAAAGACAAACGTCCAGCTTTTGCTGCCACAGCAAAGGTGCCAGCACGGAAAAGCGGTGGCTGGTCCTCACTGCCTCCTGGAACCCCATCAAATGCCCCTAACAATTTGGCCCTCTCTGCTTTCCTGAGGACTCCATCCTCAAAAGCACCTTTTTTCGCTTTCGGCGCTGTTTGGAGCAAAAAAGACAAACGTCCAGCTTTTGCTGCCACAGCAAAGGTGGCAGCGGGGAAAAGTGGTGCTGGTCCTCACTGCCTCCTGGAACCCCATCAAATGCCCCAGACAATTTGGCCCTCTCTGCTTTCCTGCGGACTCTATCCTCAAAAGCACCTTTTTTTGCTTTCGGCGCCCTCCGGAGCAAAAAAGACAAACGTCCAGCTTTTGCTGCCACAGCAAAGGTGCCAGCGGGGAAAAGTGGTGCTGGTCCTCACTGCCTCCTGGAACCCCATCAAATGCCCCAGACAATTTGGCCCTCTCTGCTTTCCTGCGGACTCTATCCTCAAAAGCACCTTTTTTCACTTTCGGCGCCCTCCGGAGTAGAAAAGACAAACGTCCAGGTTTTGCTGCCACAGCAAAGGTGCCAGCGGGGAAAAGTGGTGCTGGTCCTCACTGCCTCCTGGAACCCCATCAAATGCCCCAGACAATTTGGCCCTCTCTGCTTTCCTGCGGACTCTATCCTCAAAAGCACCTTTTTTCACTTTCGGCGCTGTTTGGAGCAAAAAAGACAAACGTCCAGCTTTTGCTGCCACAGCAAAGGTGGCAGCGGGGAAAAGTGGTGCTGGTCCTCACTGCCTCCTGGAACCCCATCAAATGCCCCAGACAATTTGGCCCTCTCTGCTTTCCTGCGGACTCTATCCTCAAAAGCACCTTTTTTTGCTATCGGCGCCCTCCGGAGCAAAAAAGACAAACGTCCAGCTTTTGCTGCCACAGCAAAGGTGCCAGCGGGGAAAAGTGGTGCTGGCCCTCACTGCCTCCTGGAACCCCATCAAATGCACCACACAATTTGGCCCTCTCTGCTTTCCTGAGGACTCTATCCTCAAAAGCACCTTTTTTCGCTTTCGCCGCTGTTTGGAGCAAAAAAGACAAACGTCCAGCTTTTGCTGCCACAGCAAAGGTGCCAGCGGGGAAAAGCGGTGCTGGTCCTCACTGCCTCCTGGAACCCCATCAAATGCCCCAGACAATTTGGCCCTCTCTGCTTTCCTGAGGACTCTATCCTCAAAAGCACCTTTTTTCGCTTTCGGCGCCCTCCGGATCAAAAAAGACAAACGTCCAGCTTTTGCTGCCACAGCAAAGGTGGCAGCGGGGAAAAGTGGTGCTGGTCCTCACTGCCTCCTGGAACCCCTTCAAATGCCCCAGACAATTTGGCCCTCTCTGCTTTCCTGAGGACTCTATCCTCAAAAGCACCTTTTTTCACTTTCGCCGCTGTTTGGAGCAAAAAAGACAAACGTCCAGCTTTTGCTGCCACAGCAAAGGTGCCAGCGGGGAAAAGTGGTGCTGGTCCTCACTGCCTCCTGGAACCCCATCAAATGCCCCAGACAATTTGGCCCTCTCTGCTTTCCTGCGGACTCTATCCTCAAAAGCACCTTTTTTCGCTTTCGGCGCTGTTTGGAGCAAAAAAGACAAACGTCCAGCTTTTGCTGCCACAGCAAAGGTGCCAGCGGGGAAAAGTGGTGCTGGTCCTCACTGCCTCCTGGAACCCCATCAAATGCCCCAGACAATTTTGCCCTCTCTACTTTCCTGCGGACTCCATCCTCAAAAGCACCTTTTTTCATTTTCGGCGCCCTCCGGAGCAGAAAAGACAAACGTCCAGCTTTTGCTGCCACAGCAAAGGTGCCAGCGGGGAAAAGTGGTGCTGGTCCTCACTGCCTCCTGGAACCCCATCAAATGCCCCAGACAATTTGGCCCTCTCTGCTTTCCTGCGGACTCTATCCTCAAAAGCACCTTTTTTTGCTTTCGGCGCCCTCCGGAGCAAAAAAGACAAACGTCCAGCTTTTGCTGCCACAGCAAAGGTGCCAGCGGGGAAAAGTGGTGCTGGTCCTCACTGCCTCCTGGAACCCCATCAAATGCCCCAGACAATTTGGCCCTCTCTGCTTTCCTGCGGACTCTATCCTCAAAAGCACCTTTTTTCACTTTCGGCGCCCTCCGGAGTAGAAAAGACAAACGTCCAGGTTTTGCTGCCACAGCAAAGGTGCCAGCGGGGAAAAGTGGTGCTGGTCCTCACTGCC
The DNA here is from genome assembly GCF_965231255.1 of Vanellus vanellus. Taxonomy (NCBI): domain Eukaryota; kingdom Metazoa; phylum Chordata; class Aves; order Charadriiformes; family Charadriidae; genus Vanellus; species Vanellus vanellus. The sequence continues at coordinate 25,271 of NW_028126630.1, forward strand.
TCCTGGAACCCCATCAAATGCCCCAGACAATTTGGCCCTCTCTGCTTTCCTGCGGACTCTATCCTCAAAAGCACCTTTTTTCACTTTCGGCGCTGTTTGGAGCAAAAAAGACAAACGTCCAGCTTTTGCTGCCACAGCAAAGGTGGCAGCGGGGAAAAGTGGTGCTGGTCCTCACTGCCTCCTGGAACCCCATCAAATGCCCCAGACAATTTGGCCCTCTCTGCTTTCCTGCGGACTCTATCCTCAAAAGCACCTTTTTTTGCTATCGGCGCCCTCCGGAGCAAAAAAGACAAACGTCCAGCTTTTGCTGCCACAGCAAAGGTGCCAGCGGGGAAAAGTGGTGCTGGCCCTCACTGCCTCCTGGAACCCCATCAAATGCACCACACAATTTGGCCCTCTCTGCTTTCCTGAGGACTCTATCCTCAAAAGCACCTTTTTTCGCTTTCGCCGCTGTTTGGAGCAAAAAAGACAAACGTCCAGCTTTTGCTGCCACAGCAAAGGTGCCAGCGGGGAAAAGCGGTGCTGGTCCTCACTGCCTCCTGGAACCCCATCAAATGCCCCAGACAATTTGGCCCTCTCTGCTTTCCTGAGGACTCTATCCTCAAAAGCACCTTTTTTCGCTTTCGGCGCCCTCCGGAGCAAAAAAGACAAACGTCCAGCTTTTGCTGCCACAGCAAAGGTGGCAGCGGGGAAAAGTGGTGCTGGTCCTCACTGCCTCCTGGAACCCCTTCAAATGCCCCAGACAATTTGGCCCTCTCTGCTTTCCTGAGGACTCTATCCTCAAAAGCACCTTTTTTCACTTTCGCCGCTGTTTGGAGCAAAAAAGACAAACGTCCAGCTTTTGCTGCCACAGCAAAGGTGCCAGCGGGGAAAAGTGGTGCTGGTCCTCACTGCCTCCTGGAACCCCATCAAATGCCCCAGACAATTTGGCCCTCTCTGCTTTCCTGCGGACTCTATCCTCAAAAGCACCTTTTTTCGCTTTCGGCGCTGTTTAGAGCAAAAAAGACAAACGTCCAGCTTTTGCTGCCACAGCAAAGGTGCCAGCAGGGAAAAGTGGTGCTGGTCCTCACTGCCTCCTGGAACCCCTTCAAATGCACCACACAATTTGGCCCTCTCTGCTTTCCTGCGGACTCCATCCTCAAAAGCCCCTTTTTTTTACTTTCGCCGCTGTTTGGAGCAAAAAAGACAAACGTCCAGCTTTTGCTGCCACAGCAAAGGTGCCAGCGGGGAAAAGTGGTGCTGGTCCTCACTGCCTCCTGGAACCCCATCAAATGCCCCAGACAATTTGGCCCTCTCTGCTTTCCTGCGGTCTCTATCCTCAAAAGCACCTTTTTTCGCTTTCGGCGCCCTCCGGAGCAGAAAAGACAAACGTCCAGCTTTTGCTGCCACAGCAAAGGTGCCAGCGTGGAAAAGTGGTGCTGGTCCTCACTGCCTCCTGGAACCCCTTCAAATGCCCCAGACAATTTGGCCCTCTCTGCTTTCCTGCGGACTCTATCCTCAAAAGCACCTTTTTTCACTTTCGGCGCCCTCCGGAGCAAAAAAGACAAACGTCCAGCTTTTGCTGCCACATCAAAGGTGGCAGCGGGGAAAAGTGGTGCTGGTCCTCACTGCCTCCTGGAACCCCATCAAATGCCCCAGACAATTTGGCCCTCTCTGCTTTCCTGCGGACTCCATCCTCAAAAGCACCTTTTTTCACTTTCGGCATCCTCCAGAGCAAAAAAGACAAACGTCCAGCTTTTGCTGCCACAGCAAAGGTGGCAGCGGGGAAAAGTGGTGCTGGTCCTCACTGCCTCCTAGAACCCCATCAAATGCCCCAGACAATTTGGCCCTCTCTGCTTTCCTGAGGACTCTATCCTCAAAAGCACCTTTTTTCGCTTTCGGCGCCCTCCGGAGCAAAAAAGACAAACGTCCAGGTTTTGCTGCCACAGCAAAGGTGCCAGCGGGGAAAAGTGGTGCTGGTCCTCACTGCCTCCTGGAACCCCATCAAATGCCCCAGACAATTTGGCCCTCTCTGCTTTCCTGAGGACTCTATCCTCAAAAGCACCTTTTTTCGCTTTCGGCGCTGTTTGGAGCAGAAAAGACAAACGTCCAGCTTTTGCTGCTACAGCAAAGGTGGCAGCGGGGAAAAGCGGTGCTGGTCCTCACTGCCTCCTGGAACGCCTTCAAATTCACTACACAATTTGGCCCTCTCTGCTTTCCTGAGGACTCTATCCTCAAAAGCACCTTTTTTCGCTTTCGGCGCCCTCCGGAGCAAAAAAGACAAACGTCCAGCTTTTGCTGCCACATCAAAGGTGCCTGCGGGGAAAAGTGGTGCTGGTCCTCGCTGCCTCCTGGAACCCCATCAAATGCACCACACAATTTGGCCCTCTCTGCTTTCCTGCGGACTCCATCCTCAAAAGCACCTTTTTTCACTTTCGGCATCCTCCAGAGCAAAAAAGACAAACGTCCAGCTTTTGCTGCCACAGCAAAGGTTTCAGCAGGGAAAAGTGGTGCTGGTCCTCACTGCCTCCTAGAACCCCATCAAATGCCCCAGACAATTTGGCCCTCTCTGCTTTCCTGCGGACTCTATCCTCAAAAGCACCTTTTTTCGCTTTCGGCGCCCTCCGGTGCAAAAAAGACAAACGTCCAGATTTTGCTGCCACAGCAAAGGTGCCAGCGGGGAAAAGTGGTGCTGGTCCTCACTGCCTCCTGGAACGCCTACAAATGCACCACACAATTCGGCCCTCTCTGCTTTCCTGAGGACTCTATCCTCAAAAGCACCTTTTTTCGCTTTCGCCGATGTTTGGAGCAAAAAAGACAAACGTCCAGCTTTTGCTGCCACATCAAAGGTGCCAGCGGGGAAAAGTGGTGCTGGTCCTCACTGCCTCCTGGAACCCCATCAAATGCCCCAGACAATTTGGCCCTCTCTGCTTTCCTGCGGACTCTATCCTCAAAAGAACCTTTTTTCACTTTCGCCGCTGTTTGGAGAAAAAAGACAAACGTCCAGATTTTGCTGCCACAGCAAAGGTGCCAGCGGGGAAAAGTGGTGCTGGTCCTCACTGCCTCCTGGAACCCCATCAAATGCCCCAGACAATTTGGCCCTCTCTGCTTTCCTGCGGACTCTATCCTCAAAAGCACCTTTTTTCACTTTCGGCGCTGTTTGGAGCAAAAAAGACAAACGTCCAGCCTTTCCTGCCACAGCAAAGGTGCCAGCGGGGAAAAGTGGTGCTGGTCCTCACTGCCTCCTGGAACCCCATCAAATGCCCCAGACAATTTGGCCCTCTCTGCTTTCCTGCGGACTCTATCCTCAAAAGCACCTTTTTTCGCTTTCGGCGCCCTCCGGAGCAAAAAAGACAAACGTCCAGCTTTTACTGCCACAGCAAAGGTGGCAGCGGGGAAAAGTGGTGCTGGTCCTCACTGCCTCCTGGAACCCCATCAAATGCCCCAGACAATTTGGCCCTCTCTGCTTTCCAGCGGACTCTATCCTCAAAAGCACCTTTTTTCGCTTTCGGCGCTGTTTGGAGCAAAAAAGACAAACGCCCAGCTTTTGCTGCCACAGCAAAGGTGCCAGCAGGGAAAAGTGATGCTGGTCCTCACTGCCTCCTGGAACCCCTTCAAATGCACCACACAATTTGGCCCTCTCTGCTTTCCTGCGGACTCCATCCTCAAAAGCCCCTTTTTTCACTTTCGCCGCCGTTTGGAGCAAAAAAGACAAACGTCCAGCTTTTGCTGCCACAGCAAAGGTGCCAGCGGGGAAAAGTGGTGCTGGTCCTCACTGCCTCCTGGAACCCCATCAAATGCACCACACAATTTGGCCCTCTCTGCTTTCCTGCGGACTCTATCCTCAAAAGCACCTTTTTTCACTTTCGCCGATGTTTGGAGCAAAAAAGACAAACGTCCAGCTTTTGCTGCCACAGCAAAGGTGCCAGCGGGGAAAAGTGGTGCTGGTCCTCACTGCCTCCTGGAACCCCATCAAATGCACCACACAATTTGGCCCTCTCTGCTTTCCTGAGGACTCCATCCTCAAAAGCACCTTTTTTCACTTTCGGCGCTGTTTGGAGCAAAAAAGACAAACGTCCAGCTTTTGCTGCCACAGCAAAGGTGCCAGCACGGAAAAGCGGTGCTGGTCCTCACTGCCTCCTGGAACCCCATCAAATGCCCCTAACAATTTGGCCCTCTCTGCTTTCCTGAGGACTCCATCCTCAAAAGCACCTTTTTTCGCTTTCGGCGCTGTTTGGAGCAAAAAAGACAAACGTCCAGCTTTTGCTGCCACAGCAAAGGTGCCAGCGGGGAAAAGTGGTGCTGGTCCTCACTGCCTCCTGGAACCCCATCAAATGCCCCAGACAATTTGGCCCTCTCTGCTTTCCTGCGGACTCTATCCTCAAAAGCACCTTTTTTCACTTTCGCCGCTGTTTGGAGCAAAAAAGACAAACGTCCAGCCTTTGCTGCCACAGCAAAGGTGCCAGCGGGGAAAAGTGGTGCTGGTCCTCACTGCCTCCTGGAACCCCATCAAATGCCCCAGACAATTTGGCCCTCTCTGCTTTCCTGCGGACTCTATCCTCAAAAGCACCTTTTTTTGCTTTCGGCGCCCTCCGGAGCAAAAAAGACAAACGTCCAGCTTTTGCTGCCACAGCAAAGGTGGCAGCGGGGAAAAGTGGTGCTGGTCCTCACTGCCTCCTGGAACCCCATCAAATGCCCCAGACAATTTGGCCCTCTCTGCTTTCCTGCGGACTCTATCCTCAAAAGCACCTTTTTTCGCTTTCGGCGCTGTTTGGAGCAAAAAAGACAAACGTCCAGCTTTTGCTGCCACAGCAAAGGTGCCAGCGGGGAAAAGTGGTGCTGGTCCTCACTGCCTCCTGGAACCCCATCAAATGCCCCAGACAATTTGGCCCTCTCTGCTTTCCTGAGGACTCTATCCTCAAAAGCACCTTTTTTCGCTTTCGGCGCTGTTTGGAGCAGAAAAGACAAACGTCCAGCTTTTGCTGCCACAGCAAAGGTGGCAGCGGGGAAAAGCGGTGCTGGTCCTCACTGCCTCCTGGAACGCCTTCAAATTCACCACACAATTTGGCCCTCTCTGCTTTCCTGAGGACTCTATCCTCAAAAGCACCTTTTTTCGCTTTCGGCGCTGCTTGGAGCAAAAAAGACAAACGTCCAGCTTTTGCTGCCACAGCAAAGGTGCCAGCGGGGAAAAGCGGTGCTGGTCCTCACTGCCTCCTGGAACCCCATCAAATGCCCCAGACAATTTGGCCCTCTCTGCTTTCCTGAGGAATCTATCCTCAAAAGCACCTTTTTTTGCTTTCGGCGCCCTCCGGAGCAAAAAAGACAAACATCCAGCTTTTGCTGCCACAGCAAAGGTGCCAGCGGGGAAAAGTGGTGCTGGTCCTCACTGCCTCCTGGAACCCCATCAAATGCCCCAGACAATTTGGCCCTCTCTGCTTTCCTGCGGACTCTATCCTCAAAAGCACCTTTTTTCACTTTCGGCGCCCTCCGGAGTAGAAAAGACAAACGTCCAGGTTTTGCTGCCACAGCAAAGGTGCCAGCGGGGAAAAGTGGTGCTGGTCCTCACTGCCTCCTGGAACCCCATCAAATGCCCCAGACAATTTGGCCCTCTCTGCTTTCCTGCGGACTCTATCCTCAAAAGCACCTTTTTTCGCTTTCGGCGCTGTTTGGAGCAGAAAAGACAAACGTCCAGGTTTTGCTGCCACAGCAAAGGTGCCAGCGGGGAAAAGTGGTGCTGGTCCTCACTGCCTCCTGGAACCCCATCAAATGCCCCAGACAATTTGGCCCTCTCTGCTTTCCTGCGGACTCTATCCTCAAAAGCACCTTTTTTCACTTTCGGCGCTGTTTGGAGCAAAAAAGACAAATGTCCAGCCTTTGCTGCCACAGCACAGGTGCCAGCGGGGAAAAGTGGTGCTGGTCCTCACTGCCTCCTGGAACCCCATCAAATGCCCCAGACAATTTGGCCCTCTCTGCTTTCCTGCGGACTCTATCCTCAAAAGCACCTTTTTTCGCTTTCGGCGCTGTTTGGAGCAAAAAAGACAAACGTCCAGCTTTTGCTGCCACAGCAAAGGTGCCAGCGGGGAAAAGTGGTGCTGGTCCTCACTGCCTCCTGGAACCCCTTCAAATGCCCCAGACAATTTGGCCCTCTCTGCTTTCCTGAGGACTCTATCCTCAAAAGCACCTTTTTTCGCTTTCGGCGCTGTTTGGAGCAGAAAAGACAAACGTCCAGGTTTTGCTGCCACAGCAAAGGTGGCAGCGGGGAAAAGCGGTGCTGGTCCTCACTGCATCCTGGAACGCCTTCAAATTCACCACACAATTTGGCCCTCTCTGCTTTCCTGAGGACTCTATCCTCAAAAGCACCTTTTTTCGCTTTCGGCGCTGCTTGGAGCAAAAAAGACAAACGTCCAGCTTTTGCTGCCACAGCAAAGGTGCCAGCTGGGAAAAGCGGTGCTGGTCCTCACTGCCTCCTGGAACCCCATCAAATGCCCCAGACAATTTGGCCCTCTCTGCTTTCCTGAGGAATCTATCCTCAAAAGCACCTTTTTTCGCTTTCGGCGCCCTCCGGAGCAAAAAAGACAAACGTCCAGCTTTTGCTGCCACAGCAAAGGTGCCAGCGGGGAAAAGTGGTGCTGGTCCTCACTGCCTCCTGGAACCCCATCAAATGCCCCAGACAATTTGGCCCTCTCTACTTTCCTGCGGACTCCATCCTCAAAAGCACCTTTTTTCATTTTCGGCGCTGTTTGGAGCAAAAAAGACAAACGTCCAGCTTTTGTTGCCACAGCAAAGGTGCCAGCAGGGAAAAGTGGTGCTGGTCCTCACTGCCTCCTGGAACGCCTTCAAATGCACCACACAATTTGGCCCTCTCTGCTTTCCTGCGGACTCTATCCTCAAAAGCACCTTTTTTCACTTTCGCCGCTGTTTGGAGCAAAAAAGACAAACGTCCAGCCTTTGCTGCCACAGCAAAGGTGCCAGCGGGGAAAAGTTGTGCTGGTCCTCACTGCCTCCTGGAACCCCATCAAATGCCCCAGACAATTTGGCCCTCTCTGCTTTCCTGAGGACTCTATCCTCAAAAGCACCTTTTTTCGCTTTCGGCGCCCTCCGGAGCAAAAAAGACAAACGTCCAGGTTTTGCTGCCACAGCAAAGGTGCCAGCGGGGAAAAGTGGTGCTGGTCCTCACTGCCTCCTGGAACCCCATCAAATGCCCCAGACAATTTGGCCCTCTCTACTTTCCTGCGGACTCCATCCTCAAAAGCACCTTTTTTCATTTTCGGCGCCCTCCAGAGCAGAAAAGACAAACGTCCAGCTTTTGCTGCCACAGCAAAGGTGCCAGCGGGGAAAAGTGGTGCTGGTCCTCACTGCCTCCTGGAACCCCATCAAATGCCCCAGACAATTTGGCCCTCTCTGCTTTCCTGCGGACTCTACCCTCAAAAGCACCTTTTTTTGCTTTCGGCGCCCTCCGGAGCAAAAAAGACAAACGTCCAGCTTTTGCTGCCACAGCAAAGGTGCCAGCGGGGAAAAGTGGTGCTGGTCCTCACTGCCTCCTGGAACCCCATCAAATGCCCCAGACAATTTGGCCCTCTCTGCTTTCCTGCGGACTCTATCCTCAAAAGCACCTTTTTTCACTTTCGGCGCCCTCCGGAGTAGAAAAGACAAACGTCCAGGTTTTGCTGCCACAGCAAAGGTGCCAGCGGGGAAAAGTGGTGCTGGTCCTCACTGCCTCCTGGAACCCCATCAAATGCCCCAGACAATTTGGCCCTCTCTGCTTTCCTGCGGACTCTATCCTCAAAAGCACCTTTTTTCGCTTTCGGCGCTGTTTGGAGCAAAAAAGACAAACGTCCAGCTTTTGCTGCCACAGCAAAGGTGCCAGCGGGGAAAAGTGGTGCTGGTCCTCACTGCCTCCTGGAACCCCATCAAATGCCCCAGACAATTTGGCCCTCTCTGCTTTCCTGAGGACTCTATCCTCAAAAGCACCTTTTTTCGCTTTCGGCGCTGTTTGGAGCAGAAAAGACAAACGTCCAGGTTTTGCTGCCACAGCAAAGGTGGCAGCGGGGAAAAGCGGTGCTGGTCCTCACTGCCTCCTGGAACGCCTTCAAATTCACCACACAATTTGGCCCTCTCTGCTTTCCTGAGGACTCTATCCTCAAAAGCACCTTTTTTCGCTTTCGGCGCTGCTTGGAGCAAAAAAGACAAACGTCCAGCTTTTGCTGCCACAGCAAAGGTGCCAGCGGGGAAAAGCGGTGCTGGTCCTCACTGCCTCCTGGAACCCCATCAAATGCCCCAGACAATTTGGCCCTCTCTGCTTTCCTGAGGACTCTATCCTCAAAAGCACCTTTTTTCGCTTTCGGCGCCCTCCGGAGCAAAAAAGACAAACGTCCAGGTTTTGCTGCCACAGCAAAGGTGCCAGCGGGGAAAAGTGGTGCTGGTCCTCACTGCCTCCTGGAACCCCATCAAATGCCCCAGACAATTTGGCCCTCTCTACTTTCCTGCGGACTCCATCCTCAAAAGCACCTTTTTTCATTTTCGGCGCCCTCCAGAGCAGAAAAGACAAACGTCCAGCTTTTGCTGCCACAGCAAAGGTGCCAGCGGGGAAAAGTGGTGCTGGTCCTCACTGCCTCCTGGAACCCCATCAAATGCCCCAGACAATTTGGCCCTCTCTGCTTTCCTGCGGACTCTACCCTCAAAAGCACCTTTTTTTGCTTTCGGCGCCCTCCGGAGCAAAAAAGACAAACGTCCAGCTTTTGCTGCCACAGCAAAGGTGCCAGCGGGGAAAAGTGGTGCTGGTCCTCACTGCCTCCTGGAACCCCATCAAATGCCCCAGACAATTTGGCCCTCTCTGCTTTCCTGCGGACTCTATCCTCAAAAGCACCTTTTTTCACTTTCGGCGCCCTCCGGAGTAGAAAAGACAAACGTCCAGGTTTTGCTGCCACAGCAAAGGTGCCAGCGGGGAAAAGTGGTGCTGGTCCTCACTGCCTCCTGGAACCCCATCAAATGCCCCAGACAATTTGGCCCTCTCTGCTTTCCTGCGGACTCTATCCTCAAAAGCACCTTTTTTCGCTTTCGGCGCTGTTTGGAGCAAAAAAGACAAACGTCCAGCTTTTGCTGCCACAGCAAAGGTGCCAGCGGGGAAAAGTGGTGCTGGTCCTCACTGCCTCCTGGAACCCCATCAAATGCCCCAGACAATTTGGCCCTCTCTGCTTTCCTGAGGACTCTATCCTCAAAAGCACCTTTTTTCGCTTTCGGCGCTGTTTGGAGCAGAAAAGACAAACATCCAGGTTTTGCTGCCACAGCAAAGGTGGCAGCGTGGAAAAGCGGTGCTGGTCCTCACTGCCTCCTTTAACGCCTTCAAATTCACCACACAATTTGGCCCTCTCTGCTTTCCTGAGGACTCTATCCTCAAAAGCACCTTTTTTCGCTTTCGGCGCTGCTTGGAGCAAAAAAGACAAACGTCCAGCTTTTGCTGCCACAGCAAAGGTGCCAGCGGGGAAAAGCGGTGCTGGTCCTCACTGCCTCCTGGAACCCCATCAAATGCCCCAGACAATTTGGCCCTCTCTGCTTTCCTGCGGACTCCATCATCAAAAGCCCCTTTTTTCACTTTCGGCGCTGTTTGGAGCAAAAAAGACAAACGTCCAGCTTTTGCTGCCACAGCAAAGGTGGCAGCGGGGAAAAGTGGTGCTGGTCCTCACTGCCTCCTGGAACCCCATCAAATGCCCCAGACAATTTGGCCCTCTCTGCTTTCCTGAGGACTTTATCCTCAAAAGCACTTTTTTTCGCTTTCGGCGCCCTCCGGAGCAAAAAAGACAAACGTCCAGCTTTTGCTGCCACAGCAAAGGTGCCAGCGGGGAAAAGTGGTGCTGGTACTCACTGCCTCCTGGAACCCCTTCAAATGCCCCAGACAATTTGGCCCTCTCTGCTTTCCTGCGGACTCTATCCTCAAAAGCACCTTTTTTTGCTTTCGGCGCCCTCCGGAGCAAAAAAGACAAACGTCCAGCTTTTGCTGCCACATCAAAGGTGCCAGCGGGGAAAAGTGGTGCTGGCCCTCACTGCCTCCTGGAACCCCATCAAATGCACCACACAATTTGGCCCTCTCTGCTTTCCTGAGGACTCCATCCTCAAAAGCACCTTATTTCGCTTTCGGCGCTGTTTGGAGCAGAAAAGACAAACGTCCAGGTTTTGCTGCCACAGCAAAGGTGGCAGCGGGGAAAAGCGGTGCTGGTCCTCACTGCCTCCTGGAACGCCTTCAAATTCACCACACAATTTGGCCCTCTCTGCTTTCCTGCGGACTCTATCCTCAAAAGCACCTTTTTTCGCTTTCGGTGTTGCTTGGAGCAAAAATGACAAACGTCCAGCTTTTGCTGCCACAGCAAAGGTGCCAGCGGGGAAAAGTGGTGCTGGTCCTCACTGCCTCCTGGAACCCCATCAAATGCCCCAGACAATTTGGCCCTCTCTGCTTTCCTGAGGACTCTATCCTCAAAAGCACCTTTTTTCACTTTCAGCACCCTCCGGAGCTGAAAAGACAAACGTTCAGGTTTTGCTGCCACAGCAAAGGTGCCAGCGGGGAAAAGTGGTGCTGGTCCTCACTGCCTCCTGGAACCCCATCAAATGCACCACACAATTTGGCCCTCTCTGCTTTCCTGAGGACTCCATCCTCAAAAGCACCTTTTTTCACTTTCGGCGCTGTTTGGAGCAAAAAAGACAAACGTCCAGCTTTTGCTGCCACAGCAAAGGTGCCAGCAGGGAAAAGCGGTGCTGGTCCTCACTGCCTCCTGGAACCCCATCAAATGCCCCTAACAATTTGGCCCTCTCTGCTTTCCTGAGGACTCCATCCTCAAAAGCACCTTTTTTCGCTTTCGGCGCTGTTTGGAGCAAAAAAGACAAACGTCCAGCTTTTGCTGCCACAGCAAAGGTGCCAGCGGGGAAAAGTGGTGCTGGTCCTCACTGCCTCCTGGAACCCCATCAAATGCCCCAGACAATTTGGCCCTCTCTGCTTTCCTGCGGACTCTATCCTCAAAAGCACCTTTTTTCACTTTCGCCGCTGTTTGGAGCAAAAAAGACAAACGTCCAGCCTTTGCTGCCACAGCAAAGGTGCCAGCGGGGAAAAGTGGTGCTGGTCCTCACTGCCTCCTGGAACCCCATCAAATGCCCCAGACAATTTGGCCCTCTCTGCTTTCCTGCGGACTCTATCCTCAAAAGCACCTTTTTTCGCTTTCGGCGCCCTCCGGAGCAAAAAAGACAAACGTCCAGCTTTTGCTGCCACAGCAAAGGTGGCAGCGGGGAAAAGTGGTGCTGGTCCTCACTGCCTCCTGGAACCCCATCAAATGCCCCAGACAATTTGGCCCTCTCTGCTTTCCTGAGGACTCTATCCTCAAAAGCACCTTTTTTCGCTTTCGGCGCCCTCCGGAGCAAAAAAGACAAACGTCCAGCTTTTGCTGCCACAGCAAAGGTGGCAGCGGGGAAAAGTGGTGCTGGTCCTCACTGCCTCCTGGAACCCCATCAAATGCCCCAGACAATTTGGCCCTCTCTACTTTCCTGCGGACTCCATCCTCAAAAGCAGCTTTTTTCATTTTCGGCGCCCTCCGGAGCAGAAAAGACAAACGTCCAGCTTTTGCTGCCACAGCAAAGGTGGCAGCGGGGAAAAGTGGTGCTGGTCCTCACTGCCTCCTGGAACCCCATCAAATGCCCCAGACAATTTGGCCCTCTCTGCTTTCCTGCGGACTCTATCCTCAAAAGCACCTTTTTTCGCTTTCGGCGCCCTCCGGAGCAAAAAAGACAAACGTCCAGCTTTTGCTGCCACAGCAAAGGTGGCAGCGGGGAAAAGTGGTGCTGGTCCTCACTGCCTCCTGGAACCCCATCAAATGCCCCAGACAATTTGGCCCTCTCTGCTTTCCTGCGGACTCTATCCTCAAAAGCACCTTTTTTCGCTTTCGGCGCTGTTTGGAGCAAAAAAGACAAACGTCCAGCTTTTGCTGCCACAGCAAAGGTGCCAGCGGGGAAAAGTGGTGCTGGTCCTCACTGCCTCCTGGAACCCCATCAAATGCCCCAGACAATTTGGCCCTCTCTGCTTTCCTGCGGACTCTATCCTCAAAAGCACCTTTTTTCGCTTTCGGCGCTGTTTGGAGCAGAAAAGACAAACGTCCAGCTTTTGCTGCCACAGCAAAGGTGCCAGCGGGGAAAAGCGGTGCTGGTCCTCACTGCCTCCTGGAACGCCATCAAATTCACCACACAATTTGGCCCTCTCTGCTTTCCTGAGGACTCTATCCTCAAAAGCACCTTTTTTCGCTTTCGGCGCTGTTTGGAGCAAAAAAGACAAACGTCCAGCTTTTGCTGCCACAGCAAAGGTGCCAGCGGGGAAAAGTGGTGCTGGTCCTCACTGCCTCCTGGAACCCCATCAAATGCCCCAGACAATTTGGCCCTCTCTGCTTTCCTGCGGACTCTATCCTCAAAAGCACCTTTTTTCACTTTCGGCGCCCTCCGGAGTAGAAAAGACAAACGTCCAGGTTTTGCTGCCACAGCAAAGGTGCCAGCGGGGAAAAGTGGTGCTGGTCCTCACTGCCTCCTGGAACCCCATCAAATGCCCCAGACAATTTGGCCCTCTCTGCTTTCCTGCGGACTCTATCCTCAAAAGCACCTTTTTTCGCTTTCGGCGCTGTTTGGAGCAAAAAAGACAAATGTCCAGCCTTTGCTGCCACAGCACAGGTGCCAGCGGGGAAAAGTGGTGCTGGTCCTCACTGCCTCCTGGAACCCCATCAAATGCCCCAGACAATTTGGCCCTCTCTGCTTTCCTGCGGACTCTATCCTCAAAAGCACCTTTTTTCGCTTTCGGCGCTGTTTGGAGCAAAAAAGACAAACGTCCAGCTTTTGCTGCCACAGCAAAGGTGCCAGCGGGGAAAAGTGGTGCTGGTCCTCACTGCCTCCTGGAACCCCATCAAATGCCCCAGACAATTTGGCCCTCTCTGCTTTCCTGAGGACTCTATCCTCAAAAGCACCTTTTTTCGCTTTCGGCGCTGTTTGGAGCAGAAAAGACAAACGTCCAGGTTTTGCTGCCACAGCAAAGGTGGCAGCGGGGAAAAGCGGTGCTGGTCCTCACTGCCTCCTGGAACGCCTTCAAATTCACCACACAATTTGGCCCTCTCTGCTTTCCTGAGGACTCTATCCTCAAAAGCACCTTTTTTCGCTTTCGGCGCTGCTTGGAGCAAAAAAGACAAACGTCCAGCTTTTGCTGCCACAGCAAAGGTGCCAGCGGGGAAAAGCGGTGCTGGTCCTCACTGCCTCCTGGAACCCCATCAAATGCCCCAGACAATTTGGCCCTCTCTGCTTTCCTGCGGACTCCATCATCAAAAGCCCCTTTTTTCACTTTCGGCGCTGTTTGGAGCAAAAAAGACAAACGTCCAGCTTTTGCTGCCACAGCAAAGGTGGCAGCGGGGAAAAGTGGTGCTGGTCCTCACTGCCTCCTGGAACCCCTTCAAATGCCCCAGACAATTTGGCCCTCTCTGCTTTCCTGCGGACTCTATCCTCAAAAGCACCTTTTTTTGCTTTCGGCGCCCTCCGGAGCAAAAAAGACAAACGTCCAGCTTTTGCTGCCACATCAAAGGTGCCAGCGGGGAAAAGTGGTGCTGGCCCTCACTGCCTCCTGGAACCCCATCAAATGCACCACACAATTTGGCCCTCTCTGCTTTCCTGAGGACTCCATCCTCAAAAGCACCTTATTTCGCTTTCGGCGCTGTTTGGAGCAGAAAAGACAAACGTCCAGGTTTTGCTGCCACAGCAAAGGTGGCAGCGGGGAAAAGCGGTGCTGGTCCTCACTGCCTCCTGGAACGCCTTCAAATTCACCACACAATTTGGCCCTCTCTGCTTTCCTGCGGACTCTATCCTCAAAAGCACCTTTTTTCGCTTTCGGTGTTGCTTGGAGCAAAAATGACAAACGTCCAGCTTTTGCTGCCACAGCAAAGGTGCCAGCGGGGAAAAGTGGTGCTGGTCCTCACTGCCTCCTGGAACCCCATCAAATGCCCCAGACAATTTGGCCCTCTCTGCTTTCCTGAGGACTCTATCCTCAAAAGCACCTTTTTTCACTTTCAGCACCCTCCGGAGCTGAAAAGACAAACGTTCAGGTTTTGCTGCCACAGCAAAGGTGCCAGCGGGGAAAAGTGGTGCTGGTCCTCACTGCCTCCTGGAACCCCATCAAATGCACCACACAATTTGGCCCTCTCTGCTTTCCTGAGGACTCCATCCTCAAAAGCACCTTTTTTCACTTTCGGCGCTGTTTGGAGCAAAAAAGACAAACGTCCAGCTTTTGCTGCCACAGCAAAGGTGCCAGCAGGGAAAAGCGGTGCTGGTCCTCACTGCCTCCTGGAACCCCATCAAATGCCCCTAACAATTTGGCCCTCTCTGCTTTCCTGAGGACTCCATCCTCAAAAGCACCTTTTTTCGCTTTCGGCGCTGTTTGGAGCAAAAAAGACAAACGTCCAGCTTTTGCTGCCACAGCAAAGGTGCCAGCGGGGAAAAGTGGTTCTGGTCCTCACTGCCTCCTGGAACCCCATCAAATGCCCCAGACAATTTGGCCCTCTCTGCTTTCCTGCGGACTCTATCCTCAAAAGCACCTTTTTTCACTTTCGCCGCTGTTTGGAGCAAAAAAGACAAACGTCCAGCCTTTGCTGCCACAGCAAAGGTGCCAGCGGGGAAAAGTGGTGCTGGTCCTCACTGCCTCCTGGAACCCCATCAAATGCCCCAGACAATTTGGCCCTCTCTGCTTTCCTGCGGACTCTATCCTCAAAAGCACCTTTTTTCGCTTTCGGCGCCCTCCGGAGCAAAAAAGACAAACGTCCAGCTTTTGCTGCCACAGCAAAGGTGGCAGCGGGGAAAAGTGGTGCTGGTCCTCACTGCCTCCTGGAACCCCATCAAATGCCCCAGACAATTTGGCCCTCTCTGCTTTCCTGCGGACTCTATCCTCAAAAGCACCTTTTTTCGCTTTCGGCGCTGTTTGGAGCAAAAAAGACAAACGTCCAGCTTTTGCTGCCACAGCAAAGGTGGCAGCGGGGAAAAGTGGTGCTGGTCCTCACTGCCTCCTGGAACCCCATCAAATGCCCCAGACAATTTGGCCCTCTCTACTTTCCTGCGGACTCCATCCTCAAAAGCACCTTTTTTCATTTTCGGCGCCCTCCGGAACAGAAAAGACAAACGTCCAGCTTTTGCTGCCACAGCAAAGGTGGCAGCGGGGAAAAGTGGTGCTGGTCCTCACTGCCTCCTGGAACCCCATCAAATGCCCCAGACAATTTGGCCCTCTCTGCTTTCCTGCGGACTCTATCCTCAAAAGCACCTTTTTTCGCTTTCGGCGCCCTCCGGAGCAAAAAAGACAAACGTCCAGCTTTTGCTGCCACAGCAAAGGTGGCAGCGGGGAAAAGTGGTGCTGGTCCTCACTGCCTCCTGGAACCCCATCAAATGCCCCAGACAATTTGGCCCTCTCTGCTTTCCTGCGGACTCTATCCTCAAAAGCACCTTTTTTCGCTTTCGGCGCTGTTTGGAGCAAAAAAGACAAACGTCCAGCTTTTGCTGCCACAGCAAAGGTGCCAGCGGGGAAAAGTGGTGCTGGTCCTCACTGCCTCCTGGAACCCCATCAAATGCCCCAGACAATTTGGCCCTCTCTGCTTTCCTGCGGACTCTATCCTCAAAAGCACCTTTTTTCGCTTTCGGCGCTGTTTGTAGCAAAAAAGACAAACGTCCAGATTTTGCTGCCACAGCAAAGGTGGCAGCGGGGAAAAGTGGTGCTGGTCCTCACTGCCTCCTGGAACCCCATCAAATGCCCCAGACAATTTGGCCCTCTCTGCTTTCCTGCGGACTCTATCCTCAAAAGCACCTTTTTTCACTTTCGGCGCTGTTTGGAGCAAAAAAGACAAACGTCCAGCTTTTGCTGCCACAGCAAAGGTGCCAGCAGGGAAAAGTGGTGCTGGTCCTCACTGCCTCCTAGAACCCCATCAAATGCCCCAGACAATTTGGCCCTCTCTGCTTTCCTGCGGACTCTATCCTCAAAAGCACCTTTTTTCACTTTCGCCGCTGTTTGGAGAAAAAAGACAAACGTCCAGCTTTTGCTGCCACAGCAAAGGTGGCAGCGGGGAAAAGTGGTGCTGGTCCTCACTGCCTCCTGGAACCCCATCAAATGCCCCAGACAATTTGGCCCTCTCTGCTTTCCTGCGGACTCTATCCTCAAAAGCACCTTTTTTCGCTTTCGGCGCCCTCCGGAGCAAAAAAGACAAACGTCCAGCTTTTGCTGCCACAGCAAAGGTGCCAGCGGGGAAAAGTGGTGCTGGTCCTCACTGCCTCCTGGAACGCCTTCAAATTCACCACACAATTTGGCCCTCTCTGCTTTCCTGCGGACTCTATCCTCAAAAGCACCTTTTTTCGCTTTCGCCGCTGTTTGGAGCAAAAAAGACAAACGTCCAGCTTTTGCTGCCACAGCAAAGGTGCCAGCGGGAAAAGTGGTGCTGGTCCTCACTGCCTCCTGGAACCCCATCAAATGCCCCAGACAATTTGGCCCTCTCTGCTTTCCTGCGGACTCTATCCTCAAAAGCACCATTTTTCGCTTTCGGCGCTGTTTGTAGCAAAAAAGACAAACGTCCAGATTTTGCTGCCACAGCAAAGGTGGCAGCGGGGAAAAGTGGTGCTGGTCCTCACTGCCTCCTGGAACCCCATCAAATGCCCCAGACAATTTGGCCCTCTCTGCTTTCCTGCGGACTCTATCCTCAAAAGCACCTTTTTTCACTTTCGGCGCTGTTTGGAGGAAAAAAGACAAACGTCCAGCTTTTGCTGCCACAGCAAAGGTGGCAGCGGGGAAAAGTGGTGCTGGTCCTCACTGCCTCCTGGAACCCCATCAAATGCCCCAGACAATTTGGCCCTCTCTGCTTTCCTGCGGACTCTATCCTCAAAAGCACCTTTTTTCGCTTTCGGCGCCCTCCGGAGCAGAAAAGACAAACGTCCAGCTTTTGCTGCCACAGCAAAGGTGCCAGCGGGGAAAAGTGGTGCTGGTCCTCACTGCCTCCTGGAACCCCTTCAAATGCCCCACACAATTTGGCCCTCTCTGCTTTCCTGCGGACTCTATCCTCAAAAGCACCTTTTTTCGCTTTCGGCGCCCTCCGGAGCAAAAAAGACAAACGTCCAGCTTTTGCTGCCACATCAAAGGTGCCAGCGGGGAAAAGCGGTGCTGGTCCTCACTGCCTCCTGGAACGCCATCAAATTCACCACACAATTTGGCCCTCTCTGCTTTCCTGAGGACTCTATCCTCAAAAGCACCTTTTTTCGCTTTCGGCGCTGCTTGGAGCAAAAAAGACAAACGTCCAGCTTTTGCTGCCACAGCAAAGGTGCCAGCGGGGAAAAGCGGTGCTGGTCCTCACTGCCTCCTGGAACCCCATCAAATGCCCCAGACAATTTGGCCCTCTCTGCTTTCCTGCGGACTCCATCCTCAAAAGCACCTTTTTTCATTTTCGGCGCTGTTTGGAGCAAAAAAGACAAACGTCCAGGTTTTGCTGCCACAGCAAAGGTGGCAGCGGGGAAAAGCGGTGCTGGTCCTCACTGCCTCCTGGAACGCCTTCAAATGCACCACACAATTTGGCCCTCTCTGCTTTCCTGCGGACTCCATCCTCAAAAGCACCTTTTTTCGCTTTCGCCGCTGTTTGGAGCAAAAAAGACAAGCGTCCAGCTTTTGCTGCCACAGCAAAGGTGGCAGCGGGGAAAAGTGGTGCTGGTCCTCACTGCCTCCTGGAACCCCATCAAATGCCCCAGACAATTTGGCCCTCTCTGCTTTCCTGAGGACTCTGTCCTCAAAAGCACCTTTTTTCGCTTTCGGCGCCCTCCGGAGCAAAAAAGACAAACGTCCAGCTTTTGCTGCCACAGCAAAGGTGCCAGCGGGGAAAAGTAATGCTGGTCCTCACTGCCTCCTGGAATCCCATCAAATGCCCCAGACAATTTGGCCCTCTCTACTTTCCTGCGGACTCCATCCTCAAAAGCACATTTTTTCATTTTCGGCGCCCTCCGGAGCAGAAAAGACAAACGTCCAGGTTTTGCTGCCACAGCAAAGGTGGCAGCGGGGAAAAGTGGTGCTGGTCCTCACTGCCTCCTGGAACCCCATCAAATGCCCCAGACAATTTGGCCCTCTCTGCTTTCCTGAGGACTCTATCCTCAAAAGCACCTTTTTTCGCTTTCGGCGCCCTCCGGAGCAAAAAAGACAAACGTCCAGCTTTTGCTGCCACAGCAAAGGTGCCAGCGGGGAAAAGTGGTGCTGGTCCTCACTGCCTCCTGGAACCCCATCAAATGCCCCGGACAATTTGGCCCTCTCTGCTTTCCTGCGGACTCTATCCTCAAAAGCACCTTTTTTCACTTTCGGCGCCCTCCGGAGTAGAAAAGACAAACGTCCAGCTTTTGCTGCCACAGCAAAGGTGCCAGCGGGGAAAAGTGGTGCTGGTCCTCACTGCCTCCTGGAACCCCATCAAATGCCCCAGACAATTTGGCCCTCTCTACTTTCCTGCGGACTCCATCCTCAAAAGCACCTTTTTTCATTTTCGGCGCCCTCCGGAGCAGAAAAGACAAACGTCCAGCTTTTGCTGCCACAGCAAAGGTGCCAGCAGGGAAAAGTGGTGCTGGTCCTCACTGCCTCCTGGAACCCCATCAAATGCACCACACAATTTGGCCCTCTCTGCTTTCCTGCGGACTCTACCCTCAAAAGCACCTTTTTTTGCTTTCGGCGCCCTCCGGAGCAAAAAAGACAAACGTCCAGCTTTTGCTGCCACAGCAAAGGTGCCAGCGGGGAAAAGTGGTGCTGGTCCTCACTGCCTCCTGGAACCCCATCAAATGCCCCAGACAATTTGGCCCTCTCTGCTTTCCTGCGGACTCTATCCTCAAAAGCACCTTTTTTCACTTTCGGCGCCCTCCGGAGTAGAAAAGACAAACGTCCAGGTTTTGCTGCCACAGCAAAGGTGCCAGCGGGGAAAAGTGGTGCTGGTCCTCACTGCCTCCTGGAACCCCATCAAATGCCCCAGACAATTTGGCCCTCTCTGCTTTCCTGCGGACTCTATCCTCAAAAGCACCTTTTTTCGCTTTCGGCGCTGTTTGGAGCAGAAAAGACAAACGTCCAGGTTTTGCTGCCACAGCAAAGGTGCCAGCGGGGAAAAGCGGTGCTGGTCCTCACTGCCTCCTGGAACCCCATCAAATGCCCCAGACAATTTGGCCCTCTCTGCTTTCCTGCGGACTCTATCCTCAAAAGCACCTTTTTTCACTTGCGGCGCTGTTTGGAGCAAAAAAGACAAATGTCCAGCCTTTGCTGCCACAGCACAGGTGCCAGCGGGGAAAAGTGGTGCTGGTCCTCACTGCCTCCTGGAACCCCATCAAATGCCCCAGACAATTTGGCCCTCTCTGCTTTCCTGCGGACTCTATCCTCAAAAGCACCTTTTTTCGCTTTCGCCGCTGTTTGGAGCAAAAAAGACAAACGTCCAGCTTTTGCTGCCACAGCAAAGGTGGCAGCGGGGAAAAGCGGTGCTGGTCCTCACTGCATCCTGGAACCCCTTCAAATGCCCCAGACAATTTGGCCCTCTCTGCTTTCCTGAGGACTCTATCCTCAAAAGCACCTTTTTTCGCTTTCGGCGCTGTTTGGAGCAGAAAAGACAAACGTCCAGGTTTTGCTGCCACAGCAAAGGTGGCAGCGGGGAAAAGCGGTGCTGGTCCTCACTGCATCCTGAAACGCCTTCAAATTCACCACACAATTTGGCCCTCTCTGCTTTCCTGAGGACTCTATCCTCAAAAGCACCTTTTTTCGCTTTCGGCGCTGCTTGGAGCAAAAAAGACAAGCGTCCAGCTTTTGCTGCCACAGCAAAGGTGGCAGCGGGGAAAAGCGGTGCTGGTCCTCACTGCCTCCTGGAACGCCTTCAAATGCACCACACAATTTGGCCCTCTCTGCTTTCCTGCGGACTCCATCCTCAAAAGCACCTTTTTTCGCTTTCGCCGCTGTTTGGAGCAAAAAAGACAAGCGTCCAGCTTTTGCTGCCACAGCAAAGGTGGCAGCGGAGAAAAGTGGTGCTGGTCCTCACTGCCTCCTGGAACCCCATCAAATGCCCCAGACAATTTGGCCCTCTCTGCTTTCCTGCGGACTCTATCCTCAAAAGCACCTTTTTTCACTTTCGCCGCTGTTTGGAGCAAAAAAGACAAACGTCCAGCCTTTGCTGCCACAGCAAAGGTGTCAGCGGGGAAAAGTGGTGCTGGTCCTCACTGCCTCCTGGAACCCCATCAAATGCCCCAGACAATTTGGCCCTCTCTGCTTTCCTGAGGACTCTATCCTCAAAAGCACCTTTTTTCGCTTTCGGCGCTGTTTGGAGCAAAAAAGACAAACGTCCAGCTTTTGCTGCCACAGCAAAGGTGGCAGCGGGGAAAAGTGGTGCTGGTCCTCACTGCCTCCTGGAACCCCATCAAATGCCCCAGACAATTTGGCCCTCTCTACTTTCCTGCGGACTCCATCCTCAAAAGCACCTTTTTTCATTTTCGGCGCCCTCCGGAGCAGAAAAGACAAACGTCCAGCTTTTGCTGCCACAGCAAAGGTGCCAGCGGGGAAAAGTGGTGCTGGTCCTCACTGCCTCCTGGAACCCCATCAAATGCCCCAGACAATTTGGCCCTCTCTGCTTTCCTGCGGACTCTACCCTCAAAAGCACCTTTTTTTGCTTTCGGCGCCCTCCGGAGCAAAAAAGACAAACGTCCAGCTTTTGCTGCCACAGCAAAGGTGCCAGCGGGGAAAAGTGGTGCTGGTCCTCACTGCCTCCTGGAACCCCATCAAATGCCCCAGACAATTTGGCCCTCTCTGCTTTCCTGCCGACTCTATCCTCAAAAGCACCTTTTTTCACTTTCGGCGCCCTCCGGAGTAGAAAAGACAAACGTCCAGGTTTTGCTGCCACAGCAAAGGTGCCAGCGGGGAAAAGTGGTGCTGGTCCTCACTGCCTCCTGGAACCCCATCAAATGCCCCAGACAATTTGGCCCTCTCTGCTTTCCTGCGGACTCTATCCTCAAAAGCACCTTTTTTCGCTTTCGCCGCTGTTTGGAGCAGAAAAGACAAACGTCCAGGTTTTGCTGTCACAGCAAAGGTGCCAGCGGGGAAAAGTGGTGCTGGTCCTCACTGCCTCCTGGAACCCCATCAAATGCCCCAGACAATTTGGCCCTCTCTGCTTTCCTGCGGACTCTATCCTCAAAAGCACCTTTTTTCACTTTCGGCGCTGTTTGGAGCAAAAAAGACAAATGTCCAGCCTTTGCTGCCACAGCACAGGTGCCAGCGGGGAAAAGTGGTGCTGGTCCTCACTGCCTCCTGGAACCCCATCAAATGCCCCAGACAATTTGGCCCTCTCTGCTTTCCTGAGGAATCTATCCTCAAAAGCACCTTTTTTCGCTTTCGGCGCTGTTTGGAGCAAAAAAGACAAACGTCCAGCTTTTGCTGCCACAGCAAAGGTGCCAGCGGGGAAAAGTGGTGCTGGTCCTCACTGCCTCCTGGAACCCCATCAAATGCCCCAGACAATTTGGCCCTCTCTGCTTTCCTGAGGACTCTATCCTCAAAAGCACCTTTTTTCGCTTTCGGCGCTGTTTGGAGCAGAAAAGACAAACGTCCAGCTTTTGCTGCCACAGCAAAGGTGCCAGCGGGGAAAAGCGGTGCTGGTCCTCACTGCCTCCTGGAACGCCTTCAAATTCACCACACAATTTGGCCCTCTCTGCTTTCCTGAGGACTCTATCCTCAAAAGCACCTTTTTTCGCTTTCGGCGCTGCTTGGAGCAAAAAAGACAAGCGTCCAGCTTTTGCTGCCACAGCAAAGGTGCCAGCGGGGAAAAGCGGTGCTGGTCCTCACTGCCTCCTGGAACCCCATCAAATGCCCCAGACAATTTGGCCCTCTCTGCTTTCCTGAGGACTCTATCCTCAAAAGCACCTTTTTTCGCTTTCGGCGCCCTCCGGAGCAAAAAAGACAAACGTCCAGCTTTTGCTGCCACAGCAAAGGTGCCAGCGGGGAAAAGTGGTGCTGGTACTCACTGCCTCCTGGAACCCCTTCAAATGCCCCAGACAATTTGGCCCTCTCTGCTTTCCTGCGGACTCTATCCTCAAAAGCACCTTTTTTTGCTTTCGGCGCCCTCCGGAGCAAAAAAGACAAACGTCCAGCTTTTGCTGCCACATCAAAGGTGCCAGCGGGGAAAAGTGGTGCTGGCCCTCACTGCCTCCTGGAACCCCATCAAATGCACCACACAATTTGGCCCTCTCTGCTTTCCTGAGGACTCCATCCTCAAAAGCACCTTATTTCGCTTTCGGCGCTGTTTGGAGCAGAAAAGACAAACGTCCAGGTTTTGCTGCCACAGCAAAGGTGGCAGCGGGGAAAAGCGGTGCTGGTCCTCACTGCCTCCTGGAACGCCTTCAAATTCACCACAAAATTTGGCCCTCTCTGCTTTCCTGAGGACTCTATCCTCAAAAGCACCTTTTTTCGCTTTCGGTGCTGCTTGGAGCAAAAATGACAAACGTCCAGCTTTTGCTGCCACAGCAAAGGTGCCAGCGGGGAAAAGTGGTGCTGGTCCTCACTGCCTCCTGGAACCCCATCAAATGCCCCAGACAATTTGGCCCTCTCTGCTTTCCTGAGGACTCTATCCTCAAAAGCACCTTTTTTCACTTTCAGCACCCTCCGGAGCTAAAAAGACAAACGTTCAGCTTTTGCTGCCACAGCAAAGGTGCCAGCGGGGAAAAGTGGTGCTGGTCCTCACTGCCTCCTGGAACCCCATCAAATGCACCACACAATTTGGCCCTCTCTGCTTTCCTGAGGACTCCATCCTCAAAAGCACCTTTTTTCACTTTCGGCGCTGTTTGGAGCAAAAAAGACAAACGTCCAGCTTTTGCTGCCACAGCAAAGGTGCCAGCAGGGAAAAGCGGTGCTGGTCCTCACTGCCTCCTGGAACCCCATCAAATGCCCCTAACAATTTGGCCCTCTCTGCTTTCCTGAGGACTCCATCCTCAAAAGCACCTTTTTTCGCTTTCGGCGCTGTTTGGAGCAAAAAAGACAAACGTCCAGCCTTTGCTGCCACAGCAAAGGTGCCAGCGGGGAAAAGTGGTGCTGGTCCTCACTGCCTCCTGGAACCCCATCAAATGCCCCAGACAATTTGGCCCTCTCTGCTTTCCTGCGGACTCTATCCTCAAAAGCACCTTTTTTCGCTTTCGGCGCTGTTTGGAGCAGAAAAGACAAACGTCCAGCTTTTGCTGCCACAGCAAAGGTGGCAGCGGGGAAAAGTGGTGCTGGTCCTCACTGCCTCCTGGAACCCCATCAAATGCCCCAGACAATTTGGCCCTCTCTGCTTTCCTGCGGACTCTATCCTCAAAAGCACCTTTTTTCGCTTTCGGCGCTGTTTGGAGCAAAAAAGACAAACGTCCAGCTTTTGCTGCCACAGCAAAGGTGCCAGCGGGGAAAAGTGGTGCTGGTCCTCACTGCCTCCTGGAACCCCATCAAATGCCCCAGACAATTTGGCCCTCTCTACTTTCCTGCGGACTCCATCCTCAAAAGCACCTTTTTTCATTTTCGGCGCCCTCCGGAGCAGAAAAACAAACGTCCAGCTTTTGCTGCCACAGCAAAGGTGGCAGCGGGGAAAAGTGGTGCTGGTCCTCACTGCCTCCTGGAACCCCATCAAATGCCCCAGACAATTTGGCCCTCTCTGCTTTCCTGCGGACTCTATCCTCAAAAGCACCTTTTTTTGCTTTCGGCGCCCTCCGGAGCAAAAAAGACAAACGTCCAGCTTTTGCTGCCACAGCAAAGGTGCCAGCGGGGAAAAGTGGTGCTGGTCCTCACTGCCTCCTGGAACCCCATCAAATGCCCCAGACAATTTGGCCCTCTCTGCTTTCCTGAGGACTCTATCCTCAAAAGCACCTTTTTTCGCTTTCGGCGCTGTTTGGAGCAGAAAAGACAAACGTCCAGCTTTTGCTGCCACAGCAAAGGTGGCAGCGGGGAAAAGCGGTGCTGGTCCTCACTGCCTCCTGGAACGCCTTCAAATTCACCACACAATTTGGCCCTCTCTGCTTTCCTGAGGACTCTATCCTCAAAAGCACCTTTTTTCGCTTTCGGCGCTGCTTGGAGCAAAAAAGACAAACGTCCAGCTTTTGCTGCCACAGCAAAGGTGCCAGCGGGGAAAAGCGGTGCTGGTCCTCACTGCCTCCTGGAACCCCATCAAATGCCCCAGACAATTTGGCCCTCTCTGCTTTCCTGAGGAATCTATCCTCAAAAGCACCTTTTTTCGCTTTCGGCGCCCTCCGGAGCAAAAAAGACAAACGTCCAGCTTTTGCTGCCACAGCAAAGGTGGCAGCGGGGAAAAGTGGTGCTGGTCCTCACTGCCTCCTGGAACCCCATCAAATGCCCCAGACAATTTGGCCCTCTCTACTTTCCTGCGGACTCCATCCTCAAAAGCACCTTTTTTCATTTTCGGCGCCCTCCGGAGCAGAAAAGACAAACGTCCAGCTTTTGCTGCCACAGCAAAGGTGCCAGCGGGGAAAAGTGGTGCTGGTCCTCACTGCCTCCTGGAACCCCATCAAATGCCCCAGACAATTTGGCCCTCTCTGCTTTCCTGCGGACTCTATCCTCAAAAGCACCTTTTTTCACTTCCAGCGCTGCTTGGAGCACAAAAGACAAACGTCCAGCTTTTGCTGCCACAGCAAAGGTGCCAGCAGGGAAAAGCGGTGCTGGTCCTCACTGCCTCCTGGAACCCCATCAAATGCCCCTAACAATTTGGCCCTCTCTGCTTTCCTGAGGACTCCATCCTCAAAAGCACCTTTTTTCGCTTTCGGCGCTGTTTGGAGCAAAAAAGACAAACGTCCAGCTTTTGCTGCCACAGCAAAGGTGCCAGCGGGGAAAAGTGGTGCTGGTCCTCACTGCCTCCTGGAACCCCATCAAATGCCCCAGACAATTTGGCCCTCTCTGCTTTCCTGCGGACTCTATCCTCAAAAGCACCTTTTTTCACTTTCGCCGCTGTTTGGAGCAAAAAAGACAAACGTCCAGCTTTTGCTGCCACAGCTAAGGTGCCAGCGGGGAAAAGTGGTGCTGGTCCTCACTGCCTCCTGGAACCCCATCAAATGCCCCAGACAATTTGGCCCTCTCTGCTTTCCTGCGGACTCTATCCTCAAAAGCACCTTTTTTCGCTTTCGGCGCCCTCCGGAGCAAAAAAGACAAACGTCCAGCTTTTGCTGCCACAGCAAAGGTGGCAGCGGGGAAAAGTGGTGCTGGTCCTCACTGCCTCCTGGAACCCCATCAAATGCCCCAGACAATTTGGCCCTCTCTGCTTTCCTGCGGACTCTATCCTCAAAAGCACCTTTTTTCGCTTTCGGCGCTGTTTGGAGCAAAAAAGACAAACGTCCAGCTTTTGCTGCCACAGCAAAGGTGGCAGCGGGGAAAAGTGGTGCTGGTCCTCACTGCCTCCTGGAACCCCATCAAATGCCCCAGACAATTTGGCCCTCTCTACTTTCCTGCGGACTCCATCCTCAAAAGCACCTTTTTTCATTTTCGGCGCCCTCCGGAGCAGAAAAGACAAACGTCCAGCTTTTGCTGCCACAGCAAAGGTGGCAGCGGGGAAAAGTGGTGCTGGTCCTCACTGCCTCCTGGAACCCCATCAAATGCCCCAGACAATTTGGCCCTCTCTGCTTTCCTGCGGACTCTATCCTCAAAAGCACCTTTTTTTGCTTTCGGCGCCCTCCGGAGCAAAAAAGACAAACGTCCAGCTTTTGCTGCCACAGCAAAGGTGGCAGCGGGGAAAAGTGGTGCTGGTCCTCACTGCCTCCTGGAACCCCATCAAATGCCCCAGACAATTTGGCCCTCTCTGCTTTCCTGCGGACTCTATCCTCAAAAGCACCTTTTTTCGCTTTCGCCGCTGTTTGGAGCAAAAAAGACAAACGTCCAGCTTTTGCTGCCACAGCAAAGGTGCCAGCGGGGAAAAGTGGTGCTGGTCCTCACTGCCTCCTGGAACCCCATCAAATGCCCCAGACAATTTGGCCCTCTCTGCTTTCCTGAGGACTCTATCCTCAAAAGCACCTTTTTTCGCTTTCGGCGCTGCTAGGAGCAAAAAAGACAAACGTCCAGCTTTTGCTGCCACAGCAAAGGTGCCAGCGGGGAAAAGCGGTGCTGGTCCTCACTGCCTCCTGGAACCCCATCAAATGCCCCAGACAATTTGGCCCTCTCTGCTTTCCTGAGGAATCTATCCTCAAAAGCACCTTTTTTCGCTTTCGGCGCCCTCCGGAGCAAAAAAGACAAACGTCCAGCTTTTGCTGCCACAGCAAAGGTGCCAGCGGGGAAAAGTGGTGCTGGTCCTCACTGCCTCCTGGAACCCCATCAAATGCCCCAGACAATTTGGCCCTCTCTACTTTCCTGCGGACTCCATCCTCAAAAGCACCTTTTTTCATTTTCGTCGCCCTCCGGAGCAGAAAAGACAAACGTCCAGCTTTTGCTGCCACAGCAAAGGTGCCAGCGGGGAAAAGTGGTGCTGGTCCTCACTGCCTCCTGGAACCCCATCATATGCCCCAGACAATTTGGCCCTCTCTGCTTTCCTGCGGACTCTACCCTCAAAAGCACCTTTTTTTGCTTTCGGCGCCCTCCGGAGCAAAAAAGACAAACGTCCAGCTTTTGCTGCCACAGCAAAGGTGCCAGCGGGGAAAAGTGGTGCTGGTCCTCACTGCCTCCTGGAACCCCATCAAATGCCCCAGACAATTTGGCCCTCTCTGCTTTCCTGCGGACTCTATCCTCAAAAGCACCTTTTTTCGCTTTCGGCGCCCTCCGGAGTAGAAAAGACAAACGTCCAGGTTTTGCTGCCACAGCAAAGGTGCCAGCGGGGAAAAGTGGTGCTGGTCCTCACTGCCTCCTGGAACCCCATCAAATGCCCCAGACAATTTGGCCCTCTCTGCTTTCCTGCGGACTCTATCCTCAAAAGCACCTTTTTTCGCTTTCGGCGCTGTTTGGAGCAGAAAAGACAAACGTCCAGGTTTTGCTGCCACAGCAAAGGTGCCAGCGGGGAAAAGTGGTGCTGGTCCTCACTGCCTCCTGGAACCCCATCAAATGCCCCAGACAATTTGGCCCTCTCTGCTTTCCTGCGGACTCTATCCTCAAAAGCACCTTTTTTCGCTTTCGGCGCTGTTTGGAGCAAAAAAGACAAACGTCCAGCTTTTGCTGCCACAGCAAAGGTGCCAGCGGGGAAAAGTGGTGCTGGTCCTCACTGCCTCCTGGAACCCCTTCAAATGCCCCAGACAATTTGGCCCTCTCTGCTTTCCTGAGGACTCTATCCTCAAAAGCACCTTTTTTCGCTTTCGGCGCTGTTTGGAGCAGAAAAGACAAACGTCCAGATTTTGCTGCCACAGCAAAGGTGGCAGCGGGGAAAAGCGGTGCTGGTCCTCACTGCATCCTGGAACGCCTTCAAATTCACCACACAATTTGGCCCTCTCTGCTTTCCTGAGGACTCTATCCTCAAAAGCACCTTTTTTCGCTTTCGGCGCTGCTTGGAGCAAAAAAGACAAACGTCCAGCTTTTGCTGCCACAGCAAAGGTGCCAGCTGGGAAAAGCGGTGCTGGTCCTCACTGCCTCCTGGAACCCCATCAAATGCCCCAGACAATTTGGCCCTCTCTGCTTTCCTGAGGAATCTATCCTCAAAAGCACCTTTTTTCGCTTTCGGCGCCCTCCGGAGCAAAAAAGACAAACGTCCAGCTTTTGCTGCCACAGCAAAGGTGCCAGCGGGGAAAAGTGGTGCTGGTCCTCACTGCCTCCTGGAACCCCATCAAATGCCCCAGACAATTTGGCCCTCTCTACTTTCCTGCGGACTCCATCCTCAAAAGCACCTTTTTTCATTTTCGGCGCTGTTTGGAGCAAAGAAGACAAACGTCCAGCTTTTGCTGCCACAGCAAAGGTGGCAGCGGGGAAAAGCGGTGCTGGTCCTCACTGCCTCCTGGAACGCCTTCAAATGCACCACACAATTTGGCCCTCTCTGCTTTCCTGCGGACTCCATCCTCAAAAGCACCTTTTTTCGCTTTCGCCGCTGTTTGGAGCAAAAAAGACAAGCGTCCAGCTTTTGCTGCCACAGCAAAGGTGCCAGCGGGGAAAAGTGGTGTTGGTCCTCACTGCCTCCTGGAACCCCATCAAATGCCCCAGACAATTTGGCCCTCTCTGCTTTCCTGCGGACTCTATCCTCAAAAGCACCTTTTTTCACTTTCGCCGCTGTTTGGAGCAAAAAAGACAAACGTCCAGCTTTTGCTGCCACAGCAAAGGTGGCAGCGGGGAAAAGTGGTGCTGGTCCTCACTGCCTCCTGGAACCCCATCAAATGCCCCAGACAATTTGGCCCTCTCTACTTTCCTGCGGACTCCATCCTCAAAAGCACCTTTTTTCATTTTCGGCGCCCTCCGGAGCAGAAAAGACAAACGTCCAGCTTTTGCTGCCACAGCAAAGGTGGCAGCGGGGAAAAGTGGTGCTGGTCCTCACTGCCTCCTGGAACCCCATCAAATGCCCCAGACAATTTGGCCCTCTCTGCTTTCCTGCGGACTCTACCCTCAAAAGCACCTTTTTTTGCTTTCGGCGCCCTCCGGAGCAAAAAAGACAAACGTCCAGCTTTTGCTGCCACAGCAAAGGTGCCAGCGGGGAAAAGTGGTGCTGGTCCTCACTGCCTCCTGGAACCCCATCAAATGCCCCAGACAATTTGGCCCTCTCTGCTTTCCTGCGGACTCTATCCTCAAAAGCACCTTTTTTCACTTTCGGCGCCCTCCGGAGTAGAAAAGACAAACGTCCAGGTTTTGCTGCCACAGCAAAGGTGCCAGCGGGGAAAAGTGGTGCTGGTCCTCACTGCCTCCTGGAACCCCATCAAATGCCCCAGACAATTTGGCCCTCTCTGCTTTCCTGCGGACTCTATCCTCAAAAGCACCTTTTTTTGCTTTCGGCGCCCTCCGGAGCAAAAAAGACAAACGTCCAGCTTTTGCTGCCACAGCAAAGGTGGCAGCGGGGAAAAGTGGTGCTGGTCCTCACTGCCTCCTGGAACCCCATCAAATGCCCCAGACAATTTGGCCCTCTCTGCTTTCCTGCGGACTCTATCCTCAAAAGCACCTTTTTTCAATTTCGGCGCTGTTTGGAGCAAAAAAGACAAACGTCCAGCCTTTGCTGCCACAGCAAAGGTGGCAGCGGGGAAAAGTGGTGCTGGTCCTCACTGCCTCCTGGAACCCCATCAAATGCCCCAGACAATTTGGCCCTCTCTGCTTTCCTGAGGACTCTATCCTCAAAAGCACCTTTTTTCGCTTTCGGTGCCCTCCGGAGCAAAAAAGACAAACGTCCAGCTTTTGCTGCCACAGCAAAGGTGCCAGCGGGGAAAAGTGGTGCTGGTCCTCACTGCCTCCTGGAACCCCATCAAATGCCCCAGACAATTTGGCCCTCTCTGCTTTCCTGAGGACTCTATCCTCAAAAGCACCTTTTTTCGCTTTCGGCGCTGTTTGGAGCAGAAAAGACAAACGTCCAGGTTTTGCTGCCACAGCAAAGGTGGCAGCGGGGAAAAGTGGTGCTGGTCCTCACTGCCTCCTGGAACCCCATCAAATGCCCCAGACAATTTGGCCCTCTCTGCTTTCCTGCGGACTCTATCCTCAAAAGCACCTTTTTTCACCTTCGCCTCTTTTTGGAGCAAAAAAGACAAACGTCCAGCTTTTGCTGCCACAGCAAAGGTGCCAGCGGGGAAAAGTGGTGCTGGTCCTCACTGCCTCCTGGAACCCCATCAAATGCCCCAGACAATTTGGCCCTCTCTGCTTTCCTGCGGACTCTATCCTCAAAAGCACCTTTTTTTCACTTTCGGCGCCCTCCGGAGTAGAAAAGACAAACGTCCAGGTTTTGCTGCCACAGCAAAGGTGCCAGCGGGGAAAAGTGGTGCTGGTCCTCACTGCCTCCTGGAACCCCATCAAATGCCCCAGACAATTTGGCCCTCTCTGCTTTCCTGCGGACTCTATCCTCAAAAGCACCTTTTTTCGCTTTCGCCGCCCTCCGGAGCAAAAAAGACAAACGTCCAGATTTTGCTGCCACAGCAAAGGTGGCAGCGGGGAAAAGTGGTGCTGGTCCTCACTGCCTCCTGGAACCCCATCAAATGCCCCAGACAATTTGGCCCTCTCTGCTTTCCTGAGGACTCTATCCTCAAAAGCACCTTTTTTCGCTTTCAGCGCCCTCCGGAGCAAAAAAGACAAACGTCCAGCTTTTCCTGCCACAGCAAAGGTGGCAGCGGGGAAAAGTGGTGCTGGTCCTCACTGCCTCCTGGAACCCCATCAAATGCCCCAGACAATTTGGCCCTCTCTGCTTTCCTGCGGACTCTATCCTCAAAAGCACCTTTTTTCGCTTTCGGCGCTGTTTGGAGCAAAAAAGACAAACGTCCAGCTTTTGCTGCCACAGCAAAGGTGCCAGCGGGGAAAAGTGGTGCTGGTCCTCACTGCCTCCTGGAACCCCATCAAATGCCCCAGACAATTTGGCCCTCTCTACTTTCCTGCGGACTCCATCCTCAAAAGCACCTTTTTTCATTTTCGGCGCCCTCCGGAGCAGAAAAAACAAACGTCCAGCTTTTGCTGCCACAGCAAAGGTGCCAGCGGGGAAAAGTGTTGCTGGTCCTCACTGCCTCCTGGAACCCCATCAAATGCCCCAGACAATTTGGCCCTCTCTGCTTTCCTGCGGACTCTATCCTCAAAAGCACCTTTTTTCACTTTCGGCGCTGTTTGGAGCAAAAAAGACAAACGTCCAGCTTTTGCTGCCACAGCAAAGGTGCCAGCGGGGAAAAGTGGTGCTGGTCCTCACTGCCTCCTGGAACCCCATCAAATGCCCCAGACAATTTGGCCCTCTCTGCTTTCCAGCAGACTCTATCCTCAAAAGCACCTTTTTTCACTTTCAGAACCCTCCGGAGCAGAAAAGACAAACGTCCAGCTTTTGCTGCCACAGCAAAGGTGGCAGCAAGGAAAAGTGGTGCTGGTCCTCACTGCCTCCTGGAACCCCATCAAATGCCCCAGACAATTTGGCCCTCTCTGCTTTCCTGAGGACTCTATCCTCAAAAGCACCTTTTTTTCACTTTCGGCGCCCTCCGGAGTAGAAAAGACAAACGTCCAGGTTTTGCTGCCACAGCAAAGGTGCCAGCGGGGAAAAGTGGTGCTGGTCCTCACTGCCTCCTGGAACCCCATCAAATGCCCCAGACAATTTGGCCCTCTCTGCTTTCCTGCGGACTCTATCCTCAAAAGCACCTTTTTTCACTTTCGCCGCTGTTTGGAGCAAAAAAGACAAACATCCAGATTTTGCTGCCACAGCAAAGGTGCCAGCGGGGAAAAGTGGTGCTGGTCCTCACTGCCTCCTGGAACCCCATCAAATGCCCCAGACAATTTGGCCCTCTCTGCTTTCCTGAGGAATCTATCCTCAAAAGCACCTTTTTTCGCTTTCGGCGCCCTCCGGAGCAAAAAAGACAAACGTCCAGCTTTTGCTGCCACAGCAAAGGTGCCAGCGGGGAAAAGTGGTGCTGGTCCTCACTGCCTCCTGGAACCCCATCAAATGCCCCAGACAATTTGGCCCTCTCTGCTTTCCAGCGGACTCTATCCTCAAAAGCACCTTTTTTCACTTTCAGAACCCTCCGGAGCTGAAAAGACAAACGTTCAGCTTTTGCTGCCATAGCAAAGGTGCCAGCGGGGAAAAGTGGTGCTGGTCCTCATTGCCTCCTGGAACCCCATCAAATGCCCCAGACAATTTGGCCCTCTCTGCTTTCCTGCGGACTCTATCCTCAAAAGCACCTTTTTTCGCTTTCGGCGCTGTTTGGAGCAAAAAAGACAAACGTCCAGCTTTTGCTGCCACAGCAAAGGTGGCAGCGGGGAAAAGTGGTGCTGGTCCTCACTGCCTCCTGGAACCCCATCAAATGCCCCAGACAATTTGGCCCTCTCTACTTTCCTGCGGACTCCATCCTCAAAAGCACCTTTTTTCATTTTCGGCGCTGTTTGGAGCAAAAAAGACAAACATCCAGCTTTTGCTGCCACAGCAAAGGTGCCAGCGGGGAAAAGCGGTGCTGGTCCTCACTGCCTCCTGGAACGCCTTCAAATGCACCACACAATTTGGCCCTCTCTGCTTTCCTGCGGACTCCATCCTCAAAAGCACCTTTTTTCACTTTCGCCGCTGTTTGGAGCAAAAAAGACAAACGTCCAGATTTTGCTGCCACAGCAAAGGTGGCAGCGGGGAAAAGTGGTGCTGGTCCTCACTGCCTCCTGGAACCCCTTCAAATGCACCACACAATTTGGCCCTCTCTGCTTTCCTGCGGACTCTATCCTCAAAAGCACCTTTTTTCACTTTAGCCACTGTTTGGAGCAAAAAAGACAAACGTCAAGCCTTTGCTGCCACAGCAAAGGTGCCTGCAGGGAAAAGTGGTGCTGGTCCTCACTGCCTTATGGAACCCCATCAAATGCCCCAGACAATTTGGCCCTCTCTGCTTTCCTGCGGACTCTATCCTCAAAAGCACCTTTTTTCGCTTTCGGCGCCCTCCGGAGCAAAAAAGACAAACGTCCAGCTTTTGCTGCCACAGCAAAGGTGGCAGCGGGGAAAAGTGGTGCTGGTCCTCACTGCCTCCTGGAACCCCATCAAATGCCCCAGACAATTTGGCCCTCTCTACTTTCCTGCGGACTCCATCCTCAAAAGCACCTTTTTTCATTTTCGGCGCTGTTTGGAGCAAAAAAGACAAACATCCAGCTTTTGCTGCCACAGCAAAGGTGCCAGCAGGGAAAAGCGGTGCTGGTCCTCACTGCCTCCTGGAACGCCTTCAAATGCACCACACAATTTGGCCCTCTCTGCTTTCCTGCGGACTCCATCCTCAAAAGCACCTTTTTTCACTTTCGCCGCTGTTTGGAGCAAAAAAGACAAACGTCCAGATTTTGCTGCCACAGCAAAGGTGGCAGCGGGGAAAAGTGGTGCTGGTCCTCACTGCCTCCTGGAACCCCTTCAAATGCACCACACAATTTGGCCCTCTCTGCTTTCCTGCGGACTCTATCCTCAAAAGCACCTTTTTTCACTTTAGCCACTGTTTGGAGCAAAAAAGACAAACGTCCAGCCTTTGCTGCCACAGCAAAGGTGCCAGCGGGGAAAAGTGGTGCTGGTCCTCACTGCCTCCTAGAACCCCATCAAATGCCCCAGACAATTTGGCCCTCTCTGCTTTCCTGCCGACTCTATCCTCAAAAGCACCTTTTTTCGCTTTCGGCGCCCTCCGGAGCAAAAAAGACAAACGTCCAGCTTTTGCTGCCACAGCAAAGGTGCCAGCGGGGAAAAGTGGTGCTGGTCCTCACTGCCTCCTGGAACCCCATCAAATGCCCCAGACAATTTGGCCCTCTCTGCTTTCCTGAGGAATCTATCCTCAAAAGCACCTTTTTTCGCTTTCGGCGCTGTTTGGAGCAAAAAAGACAAACGTCCAGCTTTTGCTGCCACAGCAAAGGTGCCAGCGGGGAAAAGTGGTGCTGGTCCTCACTGCCTCCTGGAACCCCATCAAATGCCCCAGACAATTTGGCCCTCTCTGCTTTCCAGCGGACTCTATCCTCAAAAGCACCTTTTTTCACTATCAGAACACTCCCGAGCTGAAAAGACAAACGTTCAGCTTTTGCTGCCATAGCAAAGGTGCCAGCGGGGAAAAGTGGTGCTGGTCCTCATTGCCTCCTGGAACCCCATCAAATGCCCCAGACAATTTGGCCCTCTCTGCTTTCCTGCGGACTCTATCCTCAAAAGCACCTTTTTTCACTTTCGGCGCTGTTTGGAGCAAAAAAGACAAACGTCCAGCTTTTGCTGCCACAGCAAAGGTGGCAGCGGGGAAAAGTGGTGCTGGTCCTCACTGCCTCCTGGAACCCCATCAAATGCCCCAGACAATTTGGCCCTCTCTACTTTCCTGCGGACTCCATCCTCAAAAGCACCTTTTTTCATTTTCGGCGCTGTTTCGAGCAAAAAAGACAAACGTCCAGCTTTTGCTGCCACAGCAAAGGTGGCAGCGGGGAAAAGTGGTGCTGGTCCTCACTGCCTCCTGGAACCCCATCAAATGCCCCAGACAATTTGGCCCTCTCTGCTTTCCTGAGGACTCTATCCTCAAAAGCACCTTTTTTCGCTTTCGGCGCTGTTTGGAGCAAAAAAGACAAACGTCCAGCTTTTGCTGCCACAGCAAAGGTGCCAGCGGGGAAAAGCGGTGCTGGTCCTCACTGCCTCCTGGAACGCCTTCACATGCACCACACAATTTGGCCCTCTCTGCTTTCCTGCGGACTCTATCCTCAAAAGCACCTTTTTTCACTTTCGGCGCTGTTTGGAGCAAAAAAGACAAACGTCCAGCTTTTGCTGCCACAGCAAAGGTGCCAGCGGGGAAAAGTGGTGCTGGTCCTCACTGCCTCCTGGAACCCCATCAAATGCCCCAGACAATTTGGCCCTCTCTGCTTTCCTGAGGACTCTATCCTCAAAAGCACCTTTTATCGCTTTCGGCGCCCTCCGGAGCAAAAAAGACAAACGTCCAGCTTTTGCTGCCACAGCAAAGGTGCCAGCGGGGAAAAGTGGTGCTGGTCCTCACTGCCTCCTGGAACCCCATCAAATGCCCCAGACAATTTGGCCCTCTCTGCTTTCCTGCGGACTCTATCCTCAAAAGAACCTTTTTTCGCTTTCGGCGCTGTTTGGAGCAAAAAAGACAAACGTCCAGCTTTTGCTGCCACAGCAAAGGTGCCAGCGGGGAAAAGTGGTGCTGGTCCTCACTGCCTCCTGGAACCCCATCAAATGCCCCAGACAATTTGGCCCTCTCTACTTTCCTGCGGACTCCATCCTCAAAAGCACCTTTTTTCATTTTCGGCGCCCTCCGGAGCAGAAAAGACAAACGTCCAGCTTTTGCTG
Organism: Vanellus vanellus; assembly: GCF_965231255.1. Lineage (NCBI taxonomy): Eukaryota > Metazoa > Chordata > Aves > Charadriiformes > Charadriidae > Vanellus > Vanellus vanellus. The sequence continues at coordinate 60,127 of NW_028126630.1, forward strand.
CCACAGCAAAGGTGCCAGCGGGGAAAAGTGGTGCTGGTCCTCACTGCCTCCTGGAACCCCATCAAATGCCCCAGACAATTTGGCCCTCTCTGCTTTCCTGCGGACTCTATCCTCAAAAGCACCTTTTTTTGCTTTCGGCGCCCTCCGGAGCAAAAAAGACAAACGTCCAGCTTTTGCTGCCACAGCAAAGGTGCCAGCGGGGAAAAGTGGTGCTGGTCCTCACTGCCTCCTGGAACCCCATCAAATGCCCCAGACAATTTGGCCCTCTCTGCTTTCCTGCGGACTCTATCCTCAAAAGCACCTTTTTTCACTTTCGGCGCCCTCCGGAGTAGAAAAGACAAACGTCCAGGTTTTGCTGCCACAGCAAAGGTGCCAGCAGGGAAAAGTGGTGCTGGTCCTCACTGCCTCCTGGAACCCCATCAAATGCCCCAGACAATTTGGCCCTCTCTGCTTTCCTGCGGACTCTATCCTCAAAAGCACCTTTTTTCACTTTCGCCGCTGTTTAGAGCAAAAAAGACAAACGTCCAGCTTTTGCTGCCACAGCAAAGGTGCCAGCGGGGAAAAGTGGTGCTGGTCCTCACTGCCTCCTGGAACCCCATCAAATGCCCCAGACAATTTGGCCCTCTCTGCTTTCCTGCGGACTCTATCCTCAAAAGCACCTTTTTTCACTTTCGGCGCTGTTTGGAGCAAAAAAGACAAACGTCCAGCCTTTGCTGCCACAGCAAAGGTGCCAGCGGGGAAAAGTGGTGCTGGTCCTCACTGCCTCCTGGAACCCCATCAAATGCCCCAGACAATTTGGCCCTCTCTGCTTTCCTGCCGACTCTATCCTCAAAAGCACCTTTTTTCGCTTTCGGCGCCCTCCGGAGCAAAAAAGACAAACGTCCAGCTTTTGCTGCCACAGCAAAGGTGCCAGCGGGGAAAAGTGGTGCTGGTCCTCACTGCCTCCTGGAACCCCATCAAATGCCCCAGACAATTTGGCCCTCTCTGCTTTCCTGAGGACTCCATCCTCAAAAGCACCTTTTTTCATTTTCGCCGCTGTTTGGAGCAAAAAAGACAAACGTCCAGATTTTGCTGCCACAGCAAAGGTGGCAGCGGGGAAAAGTGGTGCTGGTCCTCACTGCCTCCTGGAACCCCTTCAAATGCACCACACAATTTGGCCCTCTCTGCTTTCCTGCGGACTCTATCCTCAAAAGCACCTTTTTTCACTTTTGGCGCTGTTTGGAGCAAAAAAGACAAACGTCCAGCTTTTGCTGCCACAGCAAAGGTGCCAGCGGGGAAAAGTGGTGCTGGTCCTCACTGCCTCCTGGAACCCCATCAAATGCCCCAGACAATTTGGCCCTCTCTGCTTTCCAGCGGACTCTATCCTCAAAAGCACCTTTTTTCGCTTTCGGCGCCCTCCGGAGCAAAAAAGACAAACGTCCAGCTTTTGCTGCCACAGCAAAGGTGCCAGCGGGGAAAAGTGGTGCTGGTCCTCACTGCCTCCTGGAACCCCATCAAATGCCCCAGACAATTTGGCCCTCTCTGCTTTCCTGAGGACTCTATCCTCAAAAGCACCTTTTTTCGCTTTCGGCGCTGTTTGGAGCAAAAAAGACAAACGTCCAGCTTTTGCTGCCACAGCAAAGGTGCCAGCGGGGAAAAGTGGTGCTGGTCCTCACTGCCTCCTGGAACCCCATCAAATGCCCCAGACAATTTGGCCCTCTCTGCTTTCCTGCGGACTCTATCCTCAAAAGCACCTTTTTTCACTTTCGGCGCCCTCCGGAGTAGAAAAGACAAACGTCCAGCTTTTGCTGCCACAGCAAAGGTGCCAGCGGGGAAAAGTGGTGCTGGTCCTCACTGCCTCCTGGAACCCCATCAAATGCCCCAGACAATTTGGCCCTCTCTGCTTTCCTGTGGACTCTATCCTCAAAAGCACCTTTTTTCGCTTTCGCCGCTGTTTGGAGCAAAAAAGACAAACGTCCAGCTTTTGCTGCCACAGCAAAGGTGCCAGCGGGGAAAAGTGGTGCTGGTCCTCACTGCCTCCTGGAACCCCATCAAATGCCCCAGACAATTTGGCCCTCTCTGCTTTCCTGAGGACTCTATCCTCAAAAGCACCTTTTTTCACTTTCGGCGCTGTTTGGAGCAAAAAAGACAAACGTCCAGCCTTTGCTGCCACAGCAAAGGTGGCAGCGGGGAAAAGTGGTGCTGGTCCTCACTGCCTCCTGGAACCCCATCAAATGCCCCAGACAATTTGGCTCTCTCTGCTTTCCTGCCGACTCTATCCTCAAAAGCACCTTTTTTCACTTTCGGCGCCCTCCGGAGCAAAAAAGACAAACGTCCAGCTTTTGCTGCCACAGCAAAGGTGCCAGCGGGGAAAAGTGGTGCTGGTCCTCACTGCCTCCTGGAACCCCATCAAATGCCCCAGACAATTTGGCCCTCTCTGCTTTCCTGAGGACTCCATCCTCAAAAGAACCTTTTTTCACTTTCGGCGCTGTTTGGAGCAAAAAAGACAAACGTCCAGCTTTTGCTGCCACAGCAAAGGTGCCAGCGGGGAAAAGTGGTGCTGGTCCTCACTGCCTCCTGGAACCCCTTCAAATGCACCACACAATTTGGCCCTCTCTGCTTTCCTGCGGACTCTATCCTCAAAAGCACCTTTTTTCACTTTTGGCGCTGTTTGGAGCAAAAAAGACAAACGTCCAGCTTTTGCTGCCACAGCAAAGGTGCCAGCGGGGAAAAGTGGTGCTGGTCCTCACTGCCTCCTGGAACCCCATCAAATGCCCCAGACAATTTGGCCCTCTCTGCTTTCCAGCGGACTCTATCCTCAAAAGCACCTTTTTTCGCTTTCGGCGCCCTCCGGAGCAAAAAAGACAAACGTCCAGCTTTTGCTGCCACAGCAAAGGTGCCAGCGGGGAAAAGTGGTGCTGGTCCTCACTGCCTCCTGGAACCCCATCAAATGCCCCAGACAATTTGGCCCTCTCTGCTTTCCTGAGGACTCTATCCTCAAAAGCACCTTTTTTCGCTTTCGGCGCTGTTTGGAGCAAAAAAGACAAACGTCCAGCTTTTGCTGCCACAGCAAAGGTGCCAGCGGGGAAAAGTGGTGCTGGTCCTCACTGCCTCCTGGAACCCCATCAAATGCCCCAGACAATTTGGCCCTCTCTGCTTTCCTGCGGACTCTATCCTCAAAAGCACCTTTTTTCACTTTCGGCGCCCTCCGGAGTAGAAAAGACAAACGTCCAGCTTTTGCTGCCACAGCAAAGGTGCCAGCGGGGAAAAGTGGTGCTGGTCCTCACTGCCTCCTGGAACCCCATCAAATGCCCCAGACAATTTGGCCCTCTCTGCTTTCCTGTGGACTCTATCCTCAAAAGCACCTTTTTTCGCTTTCGCCGCTGTTTGGAGCAAAAAAGACAAACGTCCAGCTTTTGCTGCCACAGCAAAGGTGCCAGCGGGGAAAAGTGGTGCTGGTCCTCACTGCCTCCTGGAACCCCATCAAATGCCCCAGACAATTTGGCCCTCTCTGCTTTCCTGAGGACTCTATCCTCAAAAGCACCTTTTTTCACTTTCGGCGCTGTTTGGAGCAAAAAAGACAAACGTCCAGCCTTTGCTGCCACAGCAAAGGTGGCAGCGGGGAAAAGTGGTGCTGGTCCTCACTGCCTCCTGGAACCCCATCAAATGCCCCAGACAATTTGGCCCTCTCTGCTTTCCTGCCGACTCTATCCTCAAAAGCACCTTTTTTCACTTTCGGCGCCCTCCGGAGCAAAAAAGACAAACGTCCAGCTTTTGCTGCCACAGCAAAGGTGCCAGCGGGGAAAAGTGGTGCTGGTCCTCACTGCCTCCTGGAACCCCATCAAATGCCCCAGACAATTTGGCCCTCTCTGCTTTCCTGAGGACTCCATCCTCAAAAGAACCTTTTTTCACTTTCGGCGCTGTTTGGAGCAAAAAAGACAAACGTCCAGCTTTTGCTGCCACAGCAAAGGTGCCAGCGGGGAAAAGTGGTGCTGGTCCTCACTGCCTCCTGGAACCCCATCAAATGCCCCAGATAATTTGGCCCTCTCTGCTTTCCTGAGGAATCTATCCTCAAAAGCACCTTTTTTCACTTTCGGCGCCCTCCGGAGCAAAAAAGACAAACGTCCAGCTTTTGCTGCCACAGCAAAGGTGCCAGCGGGGAAAAGTGGTGCTGGTCCTCACTGCCTCCTGGAACCCCATCAAATGCCCCAGACAATTTGGCCCTCTCTGCTTTCCTGCGGACTCTATCCTCAAAAGCACCTTTTTTTGCTTTCGGCGCCCTCCGGAGCAAAAAAGACAAACGTCCAGCTTTTGCTGCCACAGCAAAGGTGCCAGCGGGGAAAAGTGGTGCTGGTCCTCACTGCCTCCTAGAACCCCATCAAATGCCCCAGACAATTTGGCCCTCTCTGCTTTCCTGCGGACTCTATCCTCAAAAGCACCTTTTTTCACTTTCGGCGCCCTCCGGAGTAGAAAAGACAAACGTCCAGGTTTTGCTGCCACAGCAAAGGTGCCAGCGGGGAAAAGTGGTGCTGGTCCTCACTGCCTCCTGGAACCCCATCAAATGCCCCAGACAATTTGGCCCTCTCTGCTTTCCTGCCGACTCTATCCTCAAAAGCACCTTTTTTCACTTTCGCCGCTGTTTGGAGCAAAAAAGACAAACGTCCAGCTTTTGCTGCCACAGCAAAGGTGCCAGCGGGGAAAAGTGGTGCTGGTCCTCACTGCCTCCGGGAACCCTATCAAATGCCCCAGACAATTTGGCCCTCTCTGCTTTCCTGAGGACTCTATCCTCAAAAGCACCTTTTTTCGCTTTCGGCGCCCTCCGGAGCAAAAAAGACAAACGTCCAGCTTTTGCTGCCACAGCAAAGGTGCCAGCGGGGAAAAGTGGTGCTGGTCCTCACTGCCTCCTGGAACCCCATCAAATGCCCCAGACAATTTGGCCCTCTCTGCTTTCCTGCGGACTCTATCCTCAAAAGCACCTTTTTTCGCTTTCGGCGCTGTTTGGAGCAAAAAAGACAAACGTCCAGCTTTTGCTGCCACAGCAAAGGTGGCAGCGGGGAAAAGCGGTGCTGGTCCTCACTGCCTCCTGGAACCCCATCAAATGCCCCAGACAATTTGTCCCTCTCTACTTTCCTGAGGACTCCATCCTCAAAAGCACCTTTTTTCATTTTCGGCGTCCTCCGAAGCAGAATAGACAAACGTCCAGCTTTTGCTGCCACAGCAAAGGTTCCAGCGGGGAAAAGTGGTGCTGGTCCTCACTGCCTCCTGGAACCCCATCAAATGCCCCAGACAATTTGGCCCTCTCTGCTTTCCTGAGGAATCTATCCTCAAAAGCACCTTTTTTCGCTTTCGGCGCCCTCCGGAGCAAAAAAGACAAACGTCCAGCTTTTGCTGCCACAGCAAAGGTGCCAGCGGGGAAAAGTGGTGCTGGTCCTCACTACCTCCTGGAACCCCATCAAATGCCCCAGACAATTTGGCCCTCTCTGCTTTCCTGCCGACTCTATCCTCAAAAGCACCTTTTTTTTCTTTCGGCGCCCTCCGGAGCAAAAAAGACAAACGTCCAGCTTTTGCTGCCACAGCAAAGGTGCCAGCGGGGAAAAGTGGTGCTGGTCCTCACTGCCTCCTGGAACCCCATCAAATGCCCCAGACAATTTGGCCCTCTCTGCTTTCCTGAGGACTCTATCCTCAAAAGCACCTTTTTTCACTTTCGGCGCTGTTTGGAGCAAAAAAGACAAACGTCCAGCCTTTGCTGCCACAGCAAAGGTGGCAGCGGGGAAAAGTGGTGCTGGTCCTCACTGCCTCCTGGAACCCCATCAAATGCCCCAGACAATTTGGCCCTCTCTGCTTTCCTGCCGACTCTATCCTCAAAAGCACCTTTTTTCACTTTCGGCGCCCTCCGGAGCAAAAAAGACAAACGTCCAGCTTTTGCTGCCACAGCAAAGGTGCCAGCGGGGAAAAGTGGTGCTGGTCCTCACTGCCTCCTGGAACCCCATCAAATGCCCCAGACAATTTGGCCCTCTCTGCTTTCCTGAGGACTCCATCCTCAAAAGAACCTTTTTTCACTTTCGGCGCTGTTTGGAGCAAAAAAGACAAACGTCCAGCTTTTGCTGCCACAGCAAAGGTGCCAGCGGGGAAAAGTGGTGCTGGTCCTCACTGCCTCCTGGAACCCCATCAAATGCCCCAGATAATTTGGCCCTCTCTGCTTTCCTGAGGAATCTATCCTCAAAAGCACCTTTTTTCACTTTCGGCGCCCTCCGGAGCAAAAAAGACAAACGTCCAGCTTTTGCTGCCACAGCAAAGGTTCCAGCGGGGAAAAGTGGTGCTGGTCCTCACTGCCTCCTGGAACCCCATCAAATGCCCCAGACAATTTGGCCCTCTCTGCTTTCCTGCGGACTCTATCCTCAAAAGCACCTTTTTTTGCTTTCGGCGCCCTCCGGAGCAAAAAAGACAAACGTCCAGCTTTTGCTGCCACAGCAAAGGTGCCAGCGGGGAAAAGTGGTGCTGGTCCTCACTGCCTCCTAGAACCCCATCAAATGCCCCAGACAATTTGGCCCTCTCTGCTTTCCTGCGGACTCTATCCTCAAAAGCACCTTTTTTCACTTTCGGCGCCCTCCGGAGTAGAAAAGACAAACGTCCAGGTTTTGCTGCCACAGCAAAGGTGCCAGCGGGGAAAAGTGGTGCTGGTCCTCACTGCCTCCTGGAACCCCATCAAATGCCCCAGACAATTTGGCCCTCTCTGCTTTCCTGCCGACTCTATCCTCAAAAGCACCTTTTTTCACTTTCGCCGCTGTTTGGAGCAAAAAAGACAAACGTCCAGCTTTTGCTGCCACAGCAAAGGTGCCAGCGGGGAAAAGTGGTGCTGGTCCTCACTGCCTCCGGGAACCCTATCAAATGCCCCAGACAATTTGGCCCTCTCTGCTTTCCTGAGGACTCTATCCTCAAAAGCACCTTTTTTCGCTTTCGGCGCCCTCCGGAGCAAAAAAGACAAACGTCCAGCTTTTGCTGCCACAGCAAAGGTGCCAGCGGGGAAAAGTGGTGCTGGTCCTCACTGCCTCCTGGAACCCCATCAAATGCCCCAGACAATTTGGCCCTCTCTGCTTTCCTGCGGACTCTATCCTCAAAAGCACCTTTTTTCGCTTTCGGCGCTGTTTGGAGCAAAAAAGACAAACGTCCAGCTTTTGCTGCCACAGCAAAGGTGGCAGCGGGGAAAAGCGGTGCTGGTCCTCACTGCCTCCTGGAACCCCATCAAATGCCCCAGACAATTTGTCCCTCTCTACTTTCCTGAGGACTCCATCCTCAAAAGCACCTTTTTTCATTTTCGGCGTCCTCCGAAGCAGAATAGACAAACGTCCAGCTTTTGCTGCCACAGCAAAGGTTCCAGCGGGGAAAAGTGGTGCTGGTCCTCACTGCCTCCTGGAACCCCATCAAATGCCCCAGACAATTTGGCCCTCTCTGCTTTCCTGAGGAATCTATCCTCAAAAGCACCTTTTTTCGCTTTCGGCGCCCTCCGGAGCAAAAAAGACAAACGTCCAGCTTTTGCTGCCACAGCAAAGGTGCCAGCGGGGAAAAGTGGTGCTGGTCCTCACTACCTCCTGGAACCCCATCAAATGCCCCAGACAATTTGGCCCTCTCTGCTTTCCTGCCGACTCTATCCTCAAAAGCACCTTTTTTTTCTTTCGGCGCCCTCCGGAGCAAAAAAGACAAACGTCCAGCTTTTGCTGCCACAGCAAAGGTGCCAGCGGGGAAAAGTGGTGCTGGTCCTCACTGCCTCCTGGAACCCCATCAAATGCCCCAGACAATTTGGCCCTCTCTGCTTTCCTGCCGACTCTATCCTCAAAAGCACCTTTTTTCACTTTCGGCGCCCTCCGGAGTAGAAAAGACAAACGTCCAGGTTTTGCTGCCACAGCAAAGGTGCCAGCGGGGAAAAGTGGTGCTGGTCCTCACTGCCTCCTGGAACCCCATCAAATGCCCCAGACAATTTGGCCCTCTCTGCTTTCCTGCGGACTCTATCCTCAAAAGCACCTTTTTTCACTTTCGCCGCTGTTTGGAGCAAAAAAGACAAACGTCCAGCCTTTGCTGCCACAGCAAAGGTGCCAGCGGGGAAAAGTGGTGCTGGTCCTCACTGCCTCCTGGAACCCCATCAAATGCCCCAGACAATTTGGCCCTCTCTGCTTTCCTGAGGACTCTATCCTCAAAAGCACCTTTTTTCGCTTTCGGCGCCCTCCGGAGCAAAAAAGACAAACGTCCAGCTTTTGCTGCCACAGCAAAGGTGCCAGCGGGGAAAAGTGGTGCTGGTCCTCACTGCCTCCTGGAACCCCATCAAATGCACCACACAATTTGGCCCTCTCTGCTTTCCTGCGGACTCTATCCTCAAAAGCACCTTTTTTTTCTTTCGGCGCCATCCGGAGCAAAAAAGACAAACGTCCAGCTTTTGCTGCCACAGCAAAGGTGCCAGCGGGGAAAAGTGGTGCTGGTCCTCACTGCCTCCTGGAACCCCATCAAATGCCCCAGAAAATTTGGCCCTCTCTGCTTTCCTGCGGACTCTATCCTCAAAAGCACCTTTTTTCACTTTCGGCGCCCTCCGGAGTAGAAAAGACAAACGTCCAGGTTTTGCTGCCACAGCAAAGGTGCCAGCGGGGAAAAGTGGTGCTGGTCCTCACTGCCTCCTGGAACCCCATCAAATGCCCCACACAATTTGGCCCTCTCTGCTTTCCTGCCGACTCTATCCTCAAAAGCACCTTTTTTCACTTTCGCCGCTGTTTGGAGCAAAAAAGACAAACGTCCAGCTTTTGCTGCCACAGCAAAGGTGCCAGCGGGGAAAAGTGGTGCTGGTCCTCACTGCCTCCTGGAACCCCATCAAATGCCCCAGACAATTTGGCCCTCTCTGCTTTCCTGCGGACTCTATCCTCAAAAGCACCTTTTTTCACTTTCGGCGCCCTCCGGAGTAGAAAAGACAAACGTCCAGGTTTTGCTGCCACAGCAAAGGTGCCAGCGGGGAAAAGTGGTGCTGGTCCTCAGTGCCTCCTGGAACCCCATCAAATACCCCAGACAATTTGGCCCTCTCTGCTTTCCTGCGGACTCTATCCTCAAAAGCACCTTTTTTCGCTTTCGGCGCCCTCCGGAGCAAAAAAGACAAACGTCCAGCTTTTGCTGCCACAGCAAAGGTGCCAGCGGGGAAAAGTGGTGCTGGTCCTCACTGCCTCCTGGAACCCCATCAAATGCCCCAGACAATTTGGCCCTCTCTGCTTTCCTGCGGACTCTATCCTCAAAAGCACCTTTTTTCGCTTTCGGCGCTGTTTGGAGCAAAAAAGACAAACGTCCAGCTTTTGCTGCCACAGCAAAGGTGGCAGCGGGGAAAAGCGGTGCTGGTCCTCACTGCCTCCTGGAACCCCATCAAATGCCCCAGACAATTTGGCCCTCTCTGCTTTCCTGAGGACTCTATCCTCAAAAGCACCTTTTTTCGCTTTCGGCGCTGTTTGGAGCAGAAAAGACAAACGTCCAGGTTTTGCTGTCACAGCAAAGGTGCCAGCGGGGAAAAGTGGTGCTGGTCCTCACTGCCTCCTGGAACCCCATCAAATGCCCCAGACAATTTGGCCCTCTCTGCTTTCCTGAGGACTCTATCCTCAAAAGCACCTTTTTTCACTTTCGGCGCCCTCCGGATTAGAAAAGACAAACGTCCAGCTTTTGCTGCCACAGCAAAGGTGCCAGCGGGGAAAAGTGGTGCTGGTCCTCACTGCCTCCTGGAACCCCATCAAATGCCCCAGACAATTTGGCCCTCTCTGCTTTCCTGCGGACTCTATCCTCAAAAGCACCTTTTTTCACTTTAGCCACTGTTTGGAGCAAAAAAGACAAACGTCCAGCTTTTGCTGCCACAGCAAAGGTGCCAGCGGGGAAAAGTGGTGCTGGTCCTCACTGCCTCCTGGAACCCCATCAAATGCCCCAGACAATTTGGCCCTCTCTGCTTTCCTGCGGACTCCATCCTCAAAAGCACCTTTTTTCACTTTCGCCGCTGTTTGGAGCAAAAAAGACAAACGTCCAGCTTTTGCTGCCACAGCAAAGGTGCCAGCGGGGAAAAGTGGTGCTGGTCCTCACTGCCTCCGGGAACCCCATCAAATGCCCCAGACAATTTGGCCCTCTCTGCTTTCCTGAGGAATCTATCCTCAAAAGCACCTTTTTTCGCTTTCGGCGCCCTCCGGAGCAAAAAAGACAAACGTCCAGCTTTTGCTGCCACAGCAAAGGTGCCAGCGGGGAAAAGTGGTGCTGGTCCTCACTGCCTCCTGGAACCCCATCAAATGCCCCAGACAATTTGGCCCTCTCTGCTTTCCTGCGGACTCTATCCTCAAAAGCACCTTTTTTCGCTTTCGGCGCTGTTTGGAGCAGAAAAGACAAACGTCCAGCTTTTGCTGCCACAGCAAAGGTGCCAGCGGGGAAAAGTGGTGCTGGTCCTCACTGCCTCCTGGAACCCCATCAAATGCCCCAGACAATTTGGCCCTCTCTACTTTCCTGCGGACTCCATCCTCAAAAGCACCTTTTTTCATTTTCGGCGCCCTCCGGAGCAGAAAAGACAAACGTCCAGCTTTTGCTGCCACAGCAAAGGTGGCAGCAGGGAAAAGTGGTGCTGGTCCTCACTGCCTCCTGGAACCCCATCAAATGCCCCAGACAATTTGGCCCTCTCTGCTTTCCTGCGGACTCTATCCTCAAAAGCACCTTTTTTTGCTTTCGGCGCCCTCCGGAGCAAAAAAGACAAACGTCCAGCTTTTGCTGCCACAGCAAAGGTGCCAGCGGGGAAAAGTGGTGCTGGTCCTCACTGCCTCCTGGAACCCCATCAAATGCCCCAGACAATTTGGCCCTCTCTGCTTTCCTGCGGACTCTATCCTCAAAAGCACCTTTTTTCACTTTCGGCGCCCTCCGGAGTAGAAAAGACAAACGTCCAGGTTTTGCTGCCACAGCAAAGGTGCCAGCGGGGAAAAGTGGTGCTGGTCCTCACTGCCTCCTGGAACCCCATCAAATGCCCCAGACAATTTGGCCCTCTCTGCTTTCCTGCGGACTCTATCCTCAAAAGCACCTTTTTTCGCTTTCGGCGCTGTTTGGAGCAAAAAAGACAAACGTCCAGCTTTTGCTGCCACAGCAAAGGTGGCAGCGGGGAAAAGCGGTGCTGGTCCTCACTGCCTCCTGGAACCCCATCAAATGCCCCAGACAATTTGTCCCTCTCTACTTTCCTGCGGACTCCATCCTCAAAAGCACCTTTTTTCATTTTCGGCGTCCTCCGAAGCAGAATAGACAAACATCCAGCTTTTGCTGCCACAGCAAAGGTGCCAGCGGGGAAAAGTGGTGCTGGTCCTCACTGCCTCCTGGAACCCCATCAAATGCCCCAGACAATTTGGCCCTCTCTGCTTTCCTGAGGAATCTATCCTCAAAAGCACCTTTTTTCGCTTTCGGCGCCCTCCGGAGCAAAAAAGACAAACGTCCAGCTTTTGCTGCCACAGCAAAGGTGCCAGCGGGGAAAAGTGGTGCTGGTCCTCACTGCCTCCTGGAACCCCATCAAATGCCCCAGACAATTTGGCCCTCTCTGCTTTCCAGCGGACTCTATCCTCAAAAGCACCTTTTTTCACTTTCAGAACCCTCCGGAGCAAAAAAGACAAACGTCCAGCTTTTGCTGCCACAGCAAAGGTGGCAGCGGGGAAAAGCGGTGCTGGTCCTCACTGCCTCCTGGAACGCCTTCAAATGCACCACACAATTTGGCCCTCTCTGCTTTCCTGCGGACTCCATCCTCAAAAGCACCTTTTTTCACTTTCGGCGCTGTTTGGAGCAAAAAAGACAAACGTCCAGCTTTTGCTGCCACAGCAAAGGTGGCAGCGGGGAAAAGTGGTGCTGGTCCTCACTGCCTCCTGGAACCCCTTCAAATGCACCACACAATTTGGCCCTCTCTACTTTCCTGCGGACTCCATCCTCAAAAGCACCTTTTATCGCTTTCGCCGCTGTTTGGAGCAAAAAAACAAACGTCCAGCTTTTGCTGCCACAGCAAAGGTGCCAGCGGGGAAAAGTGGTGCTGGTCCTCACTGCCTCCTGGAACCCCATCAAATGCCCCAGACAATTTGGCCCTCTCTGCTTTCCTGCGGACTCTATCCTCAAAAGCACCTTTTTTCACTTTCGGCGCTGTTTGGAGCAAAATAGACAAACGTCCAGCCTTTGCTGCCACAGCAAAGGTGCCAGCGGGGAAAAGTGGTGCTGGTCCTCACTGCCTCCTGGAACCCCATCAAATGCCCCAGACAATTTGGCCCTCTCTGCTTTCCTGCGGACTCTATCCTCAAAAGCACCTTTTTTTGCTTTCGGCGCCCTCCGGAGCAAAAAAGACAAACGTCCAGCTTTTGCTGCCACAGCAAAGGTGCCAGCGGGGAAAAGTGGTGCTGGTCCTCACTGCCTCCTGGAACCCCATCAAATGCCCCAGACAATTTGGCCCTCTCTGCTTTCCTGCGGACTCTATCCTCAAAAGCACCTTTTTCACTTTCGGCGCTGTTTGGAGCAAAAAAGACAAACGTCCAGCTTTTGCTGCCACAGCAAAGGTGCCAGCGGGGAAAAGTGGTGCTGGTCCTCACTGCCTCCTGGAACCCCATCAAATGCCCCAGACAATTTGGCCCTCTCTGCTTTCCTGAGGACTCTATCCTCAAAAGCACCTTTTTTCGCTTTCGGCGCTGATTGGAGCAAAAAAGACAAACGTCCAGCTTTTGCTGCCACAGCAAAGGTGCCAGTGGGGAAAAGTGGTGCTGGTCCTCACTGCCTCCTGGAACCCCTTCAAATGCCCCAGACAATTTGGCCCTCTCTGCTTTCCTGAGGACTCTATCCTCAAAAGCACCTTTTTTCGCTTTCGGCGCTGCTTGGAGCAAAAAAGACAAACGTCCAGCTTTTGCTGCCACAGCAAAGGTGCCAGCGGGGAAAAGCGGTGCTGGTCCTCACTGCCTCCTGGAACGCCTTCAAATGCACCACACAATTTGGCCCTCTCTGCTTTCCTGCGGAGTCCATCCTCAAAAGCACCTTTTTTCACTTTCGGCGCTGTTTGGAGCAAAAAAGACAAACGTCCAGCTTTTGCTGCCACAGCAAAGGTGCCAGCGGGGAAAAGTGGTGCTGGTCCTCACTGCCTCCTGGAACCCCATCAAATGCCCCAGACAATTTGGCCCTCTCTGCTTTCCTGCGGACTCTATCCTCAAAAGCACCTTTTTTCACTTTCGGCGCTGTTTGGAGCAAAAAAGACAAACGTCCAGCTTTTGCTGCCACAGCAAAGGTGCCAGCGGGGAAAAGTGGTGCTGGTCCTCACTGCCTCCTGGAACCCCATCAAATGCCCCAGACAATTTGGCTCTCTCTGCTTTCCTGCGGACTCTATCCTCAAAAGCACCTTTTTTCACTTTCTCCGCTGTTTGGAGCAAAAAAGACAAACGTCCAGCTTTTGCTGCCACAGCAAAGGTGCCAGCGGGGAAAAGTGGTGCTGGTCCTCACTGCCTCCTGGAACCCCATCAAATGCCCCAGACAATTTGGCCCTCTCTGCTTTCCTGCGGACTCTATCCTCAAAAGCACCCTTTTTCGCTTTCGGCGCCCTCCGGAGCAGAAAAGACAAACGTCCAGCTTTTGCTGCCACAGCAAAGGTGCCAGCGGGGAAAAGTGGTGCTGGTACTCACTGCCTCCTGGAACCCCTTCAAATGCCCCAGACAATTTGGCCCTCTCTGCTTTCCTGCGGACTCTATCCTCAAAAGCACCTTTTTTTGCTTTCGGCGCCCTCCGGAGCAAAAAAGACAAACGTCCAGCTTTTGCTGCCACAGCAAAGGTGCCAGCGGGGAAAAGTGGTGCTGGCCCTCACTGCCTCCTGGAACCCCATCAAATGCACCACACAATTTGGCCCTCTCTGCTTTCCTGAGGACTCCATCCTCAAAAGCACCTTTTTTCGCTTTCGCCGCTGTTTGGAGCAAAAAAGACAAACGTCCAGCTTTTGCTGCCACAGCAAAGGTGGCAGCGGGGAAAAGCGGTGCTGGTCCTCACTGCCTACTGGAACGCCTTCAAATGCACCACACAATTTAGCCCTCTCTGCTTTCCTGCGGACTCTATCCTCAAAAGCACCTTTTTTCACTTTTGGCGCTGTTTGGAGCAAAAAAGACAAACGTCCAGCTTTTGCTGCCACAGCAAAGGTGCCAGCAAGGAAAAGTGGTGCTGGTCCTCACTGCCTCCTGGAACCCCATCAAATGCCCCAGACAATTTGGCCCTCTCTGCTTTCCTGCGGACTCTATCCTCAAAAGCACCTTTTTTCACTTTCGGCGCTGTTTGGAGCAAAAAAGACAAACGTCCAGCTTTTGCTGCCACAGCAAAGGTGCCAGCGGGGAAAAGCGGTGCTGGTCCTCACTGCCTCCTGGAACCCCATCAAATGCCCCAGACAATTTGGCCCTCTCTGCTTTCCCGAGGACTCTATCCTCAAAAGCACCTTTTTTCGCTTTCGGCGCCCTCCGGAGCAAAAAAGACAAACGTCCAGCTTTTGCTGCCACAGCAAAGGTGGCAGCGGGGAAAAGTGGTGCTGGTCCTCACTGCCTCCTGGAACCCCTTCAAATGCCCCAGACAATTTGGCCCTCTCTGCTTTCCTGAGGACTCTATCCTCAAAAGCACCTTTTTTCACTTTCGCCGCTGTTTGGAGCAAAAAAGACAAACGTCCAGCTTTTGCTGCCACAGCAAAGGTGGCAGCGGGGAAAAGCGGTGCTGGTCCTCACTGCCTCCTGGAACGCCTTCAAATTCACCACACAATTTGACCCTCTCTGCTTTCCTGCGGACTCTATCCTCAAAAGCACCTTTTTTCGCTTTCGGCGCCCTCCGGAGCAAAAAAGACAAACGTCCAGCTTTTACTGCCACAGCAAAGGTGCCAGCGGGGAAAAGTGGTGCTGGTCCTCACTGCCTCCTGGAACCCCATCAAATGCCCCAGACAATTTGGCCCTCTCTGCTTTCCTGCGGACTCTATCCTCAAAAGCACCTTTTTTCACTTTCGGCGCCCTCCGGAGTAGAAAAGACAAACGTCCAGGTTTTGCTGCCACAGCAAAGGTGCCAGCGGGGAAAAGTGGTGCTGGTCCTCAGTGCCTCCTGGAACCCCATCAAATGCCCCAGACAATTTGGCCCTCTCTGCTTTCCTGCGGACTCTATCCTCAAAAGCACCTTTTTTCGCTTTCGGCGCCCTCCGGAGCAAAAAAGACAAACGTCCAGCTTTTGCTGCCACAGCAAAGGTGCCAGCGGGGAAAAGTGGTGCTGGTCCTCACTGCCTCCTGGAACCCCATCAAATGCCCCAGACAATTTGGCCCTCTCTGCTTTCCTGCGGACTCTATCCTCAAAAGCACCTTTTTTCGCTTTCGGCGCTGTTTGGAGCAAAAAAGACAAACGTCCAGCTTTTGCTGCCACAGCAAAGGTGGCAGCGGGGAAAAGCGGTGCTGGTCCTCACTGCCTCCTGGAACCCCATCAAATGCCCCAGACAATTTGGCCCTCTCTGCTTTCCTGAGGACTCTATCCTCAAAAGCACCTTTTTTCGCTTTCGGCGCTGTTTCGAGCAGAAAAGACAAACGTCCAGGTTTTGCTGTCACAGCAAAGGTGCCAGCGGGGAAAAGTGGTGCTGGTCCTCACTGCCTCCTGGAACCCCATCAAATGCCCCAGACAATTTGGCCCTCTCTGCTTTCCTGAGGACTCTATCCTCAAAAGCACCTTTTTTCACTTTCGGCGCCCTCCGGATTAGAAAAGACAAACGTCCAGCTTTTGCTGCCACAGCAAAGGTGCCAGCGGGGAAAAGTGGTGCTGGTCCTCACTGCCTCCTGGAACCCCATGAAATGCCCCAGACAATTTGGCCCTCTCTGCTTTCCTGCGGACTCTATCCTCAAAAGCACCTTTTTTCACTTTAGCCACTGTTTGGAGCAAAAAAGACAAACGTCCAGCTTTTGCTGCCACAGCAAAGGTGCCAGCGGGGAAAAGTGGTGCTGGTCCTCACTGCCTCCTGGAACCCCATCAAATGCCCCAGACAATTTGGCCCTCTCTGCTTTCCTGCGGACTCCATCCTCAAAAGCACCTTTTTTCACTTTCGCCGCTGTTTGGAGCAAAAAAGACAAACGTCCAGCTTTTGCTGCCACAGCAAAGGTGCCAGCGGGGAAAAGTGGTGCTGGTCCTCACTGCCTCCGGGAACCCCATCAAATGCCCCAGACAATTTGGCCCTCTCTGCTTTCCTGAGGAATCTATCCTCAAAAGCACCTTTTTTCGCTTTCGCCGCTGTTTGGAGCAAAAAAGACAAACGTCCAGCTTTTGCTGCCACAGCAAAGGTGCCAGCGGGGAAAAGTGGTGCTGGTCCTCACTGCCTCCTGGAACCCCATCAAATGCCCCAGACAATTTGGCCCTCTCTGCTTTCCTGCGGACTCTATCCTCAAAAGCACCTTTTTTCGCTTTCGGCGCTGTTTGGAGCAAAAAAGACAAACGTCCAGCTTTTGCTGCCACAGCAAAGGTGCCAGCGGGGAAAAGTGGTGCTGGTCCTCACTGCCTCCTGGAACCCCATCAAATGCCCCAGACAATTTGGCCCTCTCTACTTTCCTGCGGACTCCATCCTCAAAAGCACCTTTTTTCATTTTCGGCGCCCTCCGGAGCAGAAAAGACAAACGTCCAGCTTTTGCTGCCACAGCAAAGGTGGCAGCAGGGAAAAGTGGTGCTGGTCCTCACTGCCTCCTGGAACCCCATCAAATGCCCCAGACAATTTGGCCCTCTCTGCTTTCCTGCGGACTCTATCCTCAAAAGCACCTTTTTTTGCTTTCGGCGCCCTCCGGAGCAAAAAAGACAAACGTCCAGCTTTTGCTGCCACAGCAAAGGTGCCAGCGGGGAAAAGTGGTGCTGGTCCTCACTGCCTCCTGGAACCCCATCAAATGCCCCAGACAATTTGGCCCTCTCTGCTTTCCTGCGGACTCTATCCTCAAAAGCACCTTTTTTCGCTTTCGGCGCTGTTTGGAGCAAAAAAGACAAACGTCCAGCTTTTGCTGCCACAGCAAAGGTGCCAGCGGGGAAAAGTGGTGCTGGTCCTCACTGCCTCCTGGAACCCCATCAAATGCCCCAGACAATTTGGCCCTCTCTACTTTCCTGCGGACTCCATCCTCAAAAGCACCTTTTTTCATTTTCGGCGCCCTCCGGAGCAGAAAAGACAAACGTCCAGCTTTTGCTGCCACAGCAAAGGTGGCAGCAGGGAAAAGTGGTGCTGGTCCTCACTGCCTCCTGGAACCCCATCAAATGCCCCAGACAATTTGGCCCTCTCTGCTTTCCTGCGGACTCTATCCTCAAAAGCACCTTTTTTTGCTTTCGGCGCCCTCCGGAGCAAAAAAGACAAACGTCCAGCTTTTGCTGCCACAGCAAAGGTGCCAGCGGGGAAAAGTGGTGCTGGTCCTCACTGCCTCCTGGAACCCCATCAAATGCCCCAGACAATTTGGCCCTCTCTGCTTTCCTGCGGACTCTATCCTCAAAAGCACCTTTTTTCGCTTTCGGCGCTGTTTGGAGCAAAAAAGACAAACGTCCAGCTTTTGCTGCCACAGCAAAGGTGGCAGCGGGGAAAAGCGGTGCTGGTCCTCACTGCCTCCTGGAACCCCATCAAATGCCCCAGACAATTTGTCCCTCTCTACTTTCCTGCGGACCCCATCCTCAAAAGCACCTTTTTTCATTTTCGGCGTCCTCCGAAGCAGAATAGACAAACATCCAGCTTTTGCTGCCACAGCAAAGGTGCCAGCGGGGAAAAGTGGTGCTGGTCCTCACTGCCTCCTGGAACCCCATCAAATGCCCCAGACAATTTGGCCCTCTCTGCTTTCCTGAGGAATCTATCCTCAAAAGCACCTTTTTTCGCTTTCGGCGCCCTCCGGAGCAAAAAAGACAAACGTCCAGCTTTTGCTGCCACAGCAAAGGTGCCAGCGGGGAAAAGTGGTGCTGGTCCTCACTGCCTCCTGGAACCCCATCAAATGCCCCAGACAATTTGGCCCTCTCTGCTTTCCAGCGGACTCTATCCTCAAAAGCACCTTTTTTCACTTTCAGAACCCTCCGGAGCTGAAAAGACAAACGTTCAGCTTTTGCTGCCATAGCAAAGGTGCCAGCGGGGAAAAGTGGTGCTGGTCCTCACTGCCTCCTGGAACCCCATCAAATGCCCCAGACAATTTGGCCCTCTCTGCTTTCCTGAGGACTCTATCCTCAAAAGCACCTTTTTTCTGCTTTCGGCGCTGTTTGGAGCAAAAAAGACAAACGTCCAGCTTTTGCTGCCACAGCAAAGGTGCCTGCGGGGAAAAGTGGTGCTGGTCCTCACTGCCTCCTGGAACCCCATCAAATGCCCCAGACAATTTGGCCCTCTCTACTTTCCTGCGGACTCCATCCTCAAAAGCACCTTTTTTCATTTTCGGCGCTGTTTGGAGCAAAAAAGACAAACGTCCAGCTTTTGCTGCCACAGCAAAGGTGCCAGCGGGGAAAAGTGGTGCTGGTCCTCACTGCCTCCTGGAACCCCATCAAATGCACCACACAATTTGGCCCTCTCTACTTTCCTGCGGACTCCATCCTCAAAAGCACCTTTTATCGCTTTCGCCGCTGTTTGGAGCAAAAAAACAAACGTCCAGCTTTTGCTGCCACAGCAAAGGTGGCAGCGGGGAAAAGTGGTGCTGGTCCTCACTGCCTCCTGGAACCCCATCAAATGCCCCAGACAATTTGGCCCTCTCTGCTTTCCTGCGGACTCTATCCTCAAAAGCACCTTTTTTCACTTTCGGCGCTGTTTGGAGCAAAATAGACAAACGTCCAGCCTTTGCTGCCACAGCAAAAATGCCAGCGGGGAAAAGTGGTGCTGGTCCTCACTGCCTCCTGGAACCCCATCAAATGCCCCAGACAATTTGGCCCTCTCTGCTTTCCTGCGGACTCTATCCTCAAAAGCACCTTTTTTTGCTTTCGGCGCCCTCCGGAGCAAAAAAGACAAACGTCCAGCTTTTGCTGCCACAGCAAAGGTGCCAGCGGGGAAAAGTGGTGCTGGTCCTCACTGCCTCCTGGAACCCCATCAAATGCCCCAGACAATTTGGCCCTCTCTGCTTTCCTGCGGACTCTATCCTCAAAAGCACCTTTTTCACTTTCGGCGCTGTTTGGAGCAAAAAAGACAAACGTCCAGCTTTTGCTGCCACAGCAAAGGTGCCAGCGGGGAAAAGTGGTGCTGGTCCTCACTGCCTCCTGGAACCCCATCAAATGCCCCAGACAATTTGGCCCTCTCTGCTTTCCTGAGGACTCTATCCTCAAAAGCACCTTTTTTCGCTTTCGGCGCTGATTGGAGCAAAAAAGACAAACGTCCAGCTTTTGCTGCCACAGCAAAGGTGCCAGTGGGGAAAAGTGGTGCTGGTCCTCACTGCCTCCTGGAACGCCTTCAAATGCACCACACAATTTGGCCCTCTCTGCTTTCCTGCGGAGTCCATCCTCAAAAGCACCTTTTTTCACTTTCGGCGCTGTTTGGAGCAAAAAAGACAAACGTCCAGCTTTTGCTGCCACAGCAAAGGTGCCAGCGGGGAAAAGTGGTGCTGGTCCTCACTGCCTCCTGGAACCCCATCAAATGCCCCAGACAATTTGGCCCTCTCTGCTTTCCTGCGGACTCTATCCTCAAAAGCACCTTTTTTCACTTTCGGCACTGTTTGGAGCAAAAAAGACAAACGTCCAGCTTTTGCTGCCACAGCAAAGGTGCCAGCGGGGAAAAGTGGTGCTGGTCCTCACTGCCTCCTGGAACCCCATCAAATGCCCCAGACAATTTGGCTCTCTCTGCTTTCCTGCGGACTCTATCCTCAAAAGCACCTTTTTTCACTTTCTCCGCTGTTTGGAGCAAAAAAGACAAACGTCCAGCTTTTGCTGCCACAGCAAAGGTGCCAGCGGGGAAAAGTGGTGCTGGTCCTCAGTGCCTCCTGGAACCCCATCAAATGCCCCAGACAATTTGGCCCTCTCTGCTTTCCTGCGGACTCTATCCTCAAAAGCACCCTTTTTCGCTTTCGGCGCCCTCCGGAGCAGAAAAGACAAACGTCCAGCTTTTGCTGCCACAGCAAAGGTGCCAGCGGGGAAAAGTGGTGCTGGTACTCACTGCCTCCTGGAACCCCTTCAAATGCCCCAGACAATTTGGCCCTCTCTGCTTTCCTGCGGACTCTATCCTCAAAAGCACCTTTTTTTGCTTTCGGCGCCCTCCGGAGCAAAAAAGACAAACGTCCAGCTTTTGCTGCCACAGCAAAGGTGCCAGCGGGGAAAAGTGGTGCTGGCCCTCACTGCCTCCTGGAACCCCATCAAATGCACCACACAATTTGGCCCTCTCTGCTTTCCTGAGGACTCCATCCTCAAAAGCACCTTTTTTCGCTTTCGCCGCTGTTTGGAGCAAAAAAGACAAACGTCCAGCTTTTGCTGCCACAGCAAAGGTGGCAGCGGGGAAAAGCGGTGCTGGTCCTCACTGCCTACTGGAACGCCTTCAAATGCACCACACAATTTAGCCCTCTCTGCTTTCCTGCGGACTCTATCCTCAAAAGCACCTTTTTTCACTTTTGGCGCTGTTTGGAGCAAAAAAGACAAACGTCCAGCTTTTGCTGCCACAGCAAAGGTGCCAGCAAGGAAAAGTGGTGCTGGTCCTCACTGCCTCCTGGAACCCCATCAAATGCCCCAGACAATTTGGCCCTCTCTGCTTTCCTGCGGACTCTATCCTCAAAAGCACCTTTTTTCACTTTCGGCGCTGTTTGGAGCAAAAAAGACAAACGTCCAGCTTTTGCTGCCACAGCAAAGGTGCCAGCGGGGAAAAGCGGTGCTGGTCCTCACTGCCTCCTGGAACCCCATCAAATGCCCCAGACAATTTGGCCCTCTCTGCTTTCCCGAGGACTCTATCCTCAAAAGCACCTTTTTTCGCTTTCGGCGCCCTCCGGAGCAAAAAAGACAAACGTCCAGCTTTTGCTGCCACAGCAAAGGTGCCAGCGGGGAAAAGTGGTGCTGGTCCTCACTGCCTCCTGGAACCCCTTCAAATGCCCCAGACAATTTGGCCCTCTCTGCTTTCCTGAGGACTCTATCCTCAAAAGCACCTTTTTTCACTTTCGCCGCTGTTTGGAGCAAAAAAGACAAACGTCCAGCTTTTGCTGCCACAGCAAAGGTGGCAGCGGGGAAAAGCGGTGCTGGTCCTCACTGCCTCCTGGAACGCCTTCAAATTCACCACACAATTTGGCCCTCTCTGCTTTCCTGCGGACTCTATCCTCAAAAGCACCTTTTTTCGCTTTCGGCGCCCTCCGGAGCAAAAAAGACAAACGTCCAGCTTTTACTGCCACAGCAAAGGTGCCAGCGGGGAAAAGTGGTGCTGGTCCTCACTGCCTCCTGGAACCCCATCAAATGCCCCAGACAATTTGGCCCTCTCTGCTTTCCTGAGGACTCTATCCTCAAAAGCACCTTTTTTCGCTTTCGGCGCTGTTTGGAGCAAAAAAGACAAACGTCCAGCTTTTGCTGCCACAGCAAAGGTGCCAGCAGGGAAAAGTGGTGCTGGTCCTCACTGCCTCCTGGAACCCCTTCAAATGCACCACACAATTTGGCCCTCTCTGCTTTCCTGCGGACTCCATCCTCAAAAGCCCCTTTTTTTTACTTTCGCCGCTGTTTGGAGCAAAAAAGACAAACGTCCAGCTTTTGCTGCCACAGCAAAGGTGCCAGCGGGGAAAAGTGGTGCTGGTCCTCACTGCCTCCTGGAACCCCATCAAATGCCCCACACAATTTGGCCCTCTCTGCTTTCCTGCGGACTCTATCCTCAAAAGCACCTTTTTTCGCTTTCGGCGCTGTTTGGAGCAAAAAAGACAAACGTCCAGCTTTTGCTGCCACAGCAAAGGTGCCAGCGGGGAAAAGTGGTGCTGGTCCTCACTGCCTCCTGGAACCCCATCAAATGCCCCAGACAATTTGGCCCTCTCTGCTTTCCTGCGGACTCTATTCTCAAAAGCACCTTTTTTCGCTTTCGGCGCCCTCCGGAGCAGAAAAGACAAACGTCCAGCTTTTGCTGCCACAGCAAAGGTGCCAGCGGGGAAAAGTGGTGCTGGTCCTCACTGCCTCCTGGAACCCCTTCAAATGCCCCAGACAATTTGGCCCTCTCTGCTTTCCTGCGGACTCTATCCTCAAAAGCACCTTTTTTCACTTTCGGCGCCCTCCGGAGCAAAAAAGACAAACGTCCAGCTTTTGCTGCCACATCAAAGGTGCCAGCGGGGAAAAGTGGTGCTGGTCCTCACTGCCTCCTGGAACCCCATCAAATGCACCACACAATTTGGCCCTCTCTGCTTTCCTGCGGACTCCATCCTCAAAAGCACCGTTTTTCACTTTCGGCATCCTCCAGAGCAAAAAAGACAAACGTCCAGCTTTTGCTGCCACAGCAAAGGTGCCAGCAGGGAAAAGTGGTGCTGGTCCTCACTGCCTCCTAGAACCCCATCAAATACCCCAGACAATTTGGCCCTCTCTGCTTTCCTGAGGACTCTATCCTCAAAAGCACCTTTTTTCGCTTTCGGCGCCCTCCGGAGCAAAAAAGACAAACGTCCAGCTTTTGCTGCCACAGCAAAGGTGCCAGCGGGGAAAAGTGGTGCTGGTCCTCACTGCCTCCTGGAACCCCATCAAATGCCCCAGACAATTTGGCCCTCTCTGCTTTCCTGCGGACTCTATCCTCAAAAGCACCTTTTTTCGCTTTCGGCGCTGTTTGGAGCAAAAAAGACAAACGTCCAGCTTTTGCTGCCACAGAAAAGGTGCCAGCGGGGAAAAGCGGTGCTGGTCCTCACTGCCTCCTGGAACGCCTACAAATGCACCACACAATTCGGCCCTCTCTGCTTTCCTGCGGACTCTATCCTCAAAAGCACCTTTTTTCACTTTCGCCGCTGTTTGGAGCAAAAAAGACAAACGTCCAGCTTTTGCTGCCACAGCAAAGGTGCCAGCGGGGAAAAGTGGTGCTGGTCCTCACTGCCTCCTGGAACCCCATCAAATGCCCCAGACAATTTGGCCCTCTCTGCTTTCCTGCGGACTCTATCCTCAAAAGAACCTTTTTTCACTTTCGCCGCTGTTTGGAGAAAAAAGACAAACGTCCAGATTTTGCTGTCACAGCAAAGGTGCCAGCGGGGAAAAGTGGTGCTGGTCCTCACTGCCTCCTGGAACCCCATCAAATGCCCCAGACAATTTGGCCCTCTCTGCTTTCCTGCGGACTCTATCCTCAAAAGCACCTTTTTTCACTTTCGGCGCTGTTTGGAGCAAAAAAGACAAACGTCCAGCCTTTCCTGCCACAGCAAAGGTGCCAGCGGGGAAAAGTGGTGCTGGTCCTCACTGCCTCCTGGAACCCCATCACATGCACCACACAATTTGGCCCTCTCTGCTTTCCTGACGACTCTATCCTCAAAAGCACCTTTTTTCGCTTTCGGCGCCCTCCGGAGCAAAAAAGACAAACGTCCAGCTTTTGCTGCCACAGCAAAGGTGGCAGCGGGGAAAAGTGGTGCTGGTCCTCACTGCCTCCTGGAACCCCTTCAAATGCCCCAGACAATTTGGCCCTCTCTGCTTTCCTGCGGACTCTATCCTCAAAAGCACCTTTTTTCACTTTTGGCGCTGTTTGGA
>NW_028126629.1:7500-12500 GCF_965231255.1 Vanellus vanellus
GCGACCGAGCGCGGGACCGTTGGCGCGGGCGGGAAGCGACGCCTTTTGACCGCGGGCGGGGGTCCGCATGCGCTTGCGCAGGGCGCGGGGCTGCGCCCCCCCACCCCACCCCACCCCCGCCGCTCCGCGGCGCCGGGGAGTCTGCGGTCCAGGGGGGAGGCCTGCGGCTCCGGGGACGGAGTGAGGGGGAGAGAGCCGCGCCCTCGAGGCGGGGGTGCGAGTGCACGGGGGTGCAGGGCGTCTGCAGCCTGGCAGACACAGGTTTTAATCTATTTCTCGTAAACACACTCCCCACCACCACCACCACCACCACCACCACCACCACCACCACCACCACCACCACCTCCCCCCACCCCCCCACCCCGACCCCCACCCACCAAAATAAAAATCAAGACGAAACCAAAGGGCGGCAGGGGGAAAAAGCACACACGCCGACCCCCCCCCCGACCCCGACCCCGACACCACCCCCCCCCCCCCCCAACCCCAGACGAAACAAAACCTCACACCGCCAAACCGAAAAATAAAAAACACAAAAACTCCAAACAAAAACAAAACCCAAAAGCCGGCGAGCGCCCGCCTGCGGGCGCCTGCCGCCGCCTCTACCCGCACCCCCGCCAGCCAGGGAGGGAGAAGAGCCGGCCGGGGTCTGCTCGGGCACACTTGCCGCGAGCCGCGCGGCGGGGCCGGGCCGGGCCGGGCCGGGCGGGCGGGCGGGCGGACGGTAAAGACGAAGAACGCTTTTCAAGCTTTCGTGTTCACGTCGTACGCTTCCTCTTCTATCGAAACCAGCCAGGAGACATTCACTGTTGCACGGGGCAGCGCCTTGAAACGCGCTCCCTTGTATCAGCTCCGCTTAAATCTTGGAAACGGGGACGGGGGCACGGGGTGGGGTGGGGGACGCACACGCCACCACGACCACGACGGACGACACACGCGCGGCCCCACCGCCGCTGAACCCCGCCGGGAGAAACGGGCTACGGCCGCCGTTCGGCGGCTTCCCGGTCTACCCGGCTCCAGAGCACGCGAGTGGTCGGCAGGTCCAGCCGGCTCTGCAGCCAGCCGCCACGTATACCCCGGCAGCGGGCGGGCGAGGGCGGCCAAGTCCACCCGGCTCCGGCGGGACTTGGCCGCCAGGTCTACCCGGCTCCGGCGGGCGACTCGGCCGCCAGGTCTACCCGGCTCCGGCGGGCGACTCGGCCGCCAGGTCTACCCGGCTCCGGCGGGCGACTCGGCCGCCAGGTCTACCCGGCTCCGGCGGGCGACTCGGCCGCCAGGTCTACCCGGCTCCGGCGGGCGACTCGGCCGCCAGGTCTACCCGGCTCCGGCGGGACTTGGCCGCCGTCTCGTCCCGGCAGGTGGCGCGCGACGGCGGCGGCCAGGTCTACCCGGCTCCGGCGCGCGACGGCGGCGGCCAGGTCTACCCGGCTCCGGCGGGCGACTCGGCCGCCAGGTCTACCCGGCTCCGGCGGGACTTGGCCGCCGTCTCGTCCCGGCAGGTGGCGCGCGACGGCGGCGGCCAGGTCTACCCGGCTCCGGCGGGCGACTCGGCCGCCAGGTCTACCCGGCTCCGGCGGGCGACTCGGCCGCCAGGTCTACCCGGCTCCGGCGGGCGACTCGGCCGCCAGGTCTACCCGGCTCCGGCGGGCGACTCGGCCGCCAGGTCTACCCGGCTCCGGCGGGACTTGGACGCCGTCTCGTCCCGGCAGGTGGCGCGCGACGGCGGCGGCCAGGTCTACCCGGCTCCGGCGGGCGACTTGGCCGCCGTCTCGTCCCGGCAGGTGGCGCGCGACGGCGGCGGCCAGGTCTACCCGGCTCCGGCGGGACTTAGGCGCATTTCCGGGGGTGACGGGTAGACCTGTTGTCGTCACCACCTCCTCCGAGCTGCCGAAGGGGTCGCTGTTTTTCGCTGCCTCCAGTTGCCTCATCGTAAAAGTCGGCGTCGCTGGCGCGCCTCCCCGCTGGGAGGTGGCGGCGTTCTTCGACCCCTCCAGGGGCGGCGCCTTACCTGTCCGTACTGTAGGGGCGAGCGGTGACTCGCCTCCGGAGAAGGGCTAGGGAGCGGCTGCCAGCGCTCGTGGGTCGGCCGGCCGAGCGGAGCGCTGCGTATGCCGTGGAGCAGGGCGAAGACCGGCGACCGGCGGCGGTCGCCGGCACTCGAACGCGCACGGGCCGGGGTAGCGGGGGGTGTGCAGTCTTTGCGGCGGCTTCCTTCTCCCCGGTGCCGGAGGGAACCCGATGACGGCGGACGTTGCTGCTGGCGCGTGCCACAGGCAGACGGCCGGGGGCTTTGGGAGCCTGCTGTGGCTTTCTCTCGCCCCGGAGGTCCCGGTGATGCGAGGGAGGGGTGAGGGCGGCAGGACCACCTCGTCGTTTTTTTTTTTTTCCTCTGGCCTTAAGCCGGAGCCCGCCGAGAGAGCGGGGGGCCGGTTCCGCTGGGCAGCAGCCGAGCGCGAAGCGGCCCGCTGTTTTTCGGGGTCTGGTGTGGCTTCCCCAGCCGCCCAAGGGCCCGAGGATGGGTGTGTGTGTGCAGGCGGCGGCGCCGCCGCCTCGACTCCCCTTTGTCCTCACGTTTTTTTTTTACCCCACGTTTTTTTTTTACCCCCCCCTTTTTCGAGCCATACGAGGTGCTGCACGGCAAGGAGAACGGTGTCTGGCCCTGCGTGGTTTCTGGGGAGCGCTCGTTGAGAAGGTTGGCACCGGTACGGGGCAGGTGGCGGCACCTCATCCCTTCTTTTTAACTCCGGCCCTAAGCGGGAGCCCGCCGAGCGGGGAGAAAAGTGAAAGCGGCTGCCGGCCGCGGTGGCCGGCAGCCCCGGGCGCATAAACGGCCCGCTCCTTTTCGGAGCCTGCCGTGGCTTCCATGGCCGCCGAAGGCCCAGGACGGATGGTGTGGGCGAGGCGGCGGCGCCTCTACCCCCTTTTCCTCCTGTTTTTTTTTTCCTTTTCCCCCTCTACCCCCCCCCCCAAGTTTTCCATCCATACGAGGTGCACGGGAAAGCCGCAGCGCCCGTCCTTGAGCGGCTTCTGGGGAATGCTCGGTGAGCGGGCGTGCACCGGTTTGCGGGGCAGGTGGCGGCACCTCGTCCTTTGCGTTATCCTCCGGCCCTAAGCTGGAGCCCGCCGAGCACGGCGGGGGGGGAGTTCCCAGAAAAGAAGGGCAGCCGGTCTCGGTTGAGAGGGCGTGCACCGGTTTACGGGGCAGGTGGCGGCACCTCGTCCTTTGCGTTATCCTCCGGCCCTAAGCTGGAGCCCGCCGAGCGCGGCGGGGGGGGAGTTCCGAGTAAAGAAGGGCAGCCGGTCTCGGTTGAGAGGGCGTGCACCGGTTTACGGGGCAGGTGGCGGCACCTCGTCCTTTGCGTTATCCTCCGGCCCTAAGCTGGAGCCCGCCGAGCGCGGCGGGGGGGGAGTTCCCAGAAAAGAAGGGCAGCCGGTCTCGGTTGAGAGGGCGTGCACCGGTTTACGGGGCAGGTGGCGGCACCTCGTCCTTTGCGTTATCCTCCGGCCCTAAGCTGGAGCCCGCCGAGCGTGGCGGGGGGGGAGTTCCCAGAAAAGAAGGGCAGCCGGTCTCGGTTGAGAGGGCGTGCACCGGTTTACGGGGCAGGTGGCGGCACCTCGTCCTTTGCGTTATCCTCCGGCCCTAAGCTGGAGCCCGCCGAGCGTGGCGGGGGGGGAGTTCCCAGAAAAGAAGGGCAGCCGGTCTCGGTTGAGAGGGCGTGCACCGGTTTACGGGGCAGGTGGCGGCACCTCGTCCTTTGCGTTATCCTCCGGCCCTAAGCTGGAGCCCGCCGAGCCGGGGCGGGAGAATCCGGCTGCCGGCCGCGGTGGCCGGCAGCCCGAGCGCATAATGGCCCGCTGTTTTGTTTTGGTTTGGTTTTTTTTGGCGCCTGCCGCGGCTTCCCCGGCTGCCGAGGGCCCGAGGATGGGTGTGGGCGAGGCGGCGGCGCCTCGTCGCCCTTCTCCTCGATGTTTTTCGTTTCGAAGGGGTTTTGTCGGGCGTGTGTCGTCCCCCGCCACCACCTGCTTTTGTTTCATTTTGTCCTGTCCCGTCTGGGCTTGTTTTCGTTTATCCCTGGGGTTTTTTTCTGGCCTTCTCCCCCCCCCCCCCGTGTTTTTCACCCCCCCGTGGGGAAGCTGTTCCCTGTGGGGCGACGAAGGCCGGCGGCGGTCGCCCGGTACTCTCGAACGCTAGAAAGCGAAGGGAGAGCGAGCCTCAGCGGCTCCTCTCCGCCCCTTTGGAATCTCGCTTAAGGGAAGCGTTGTCCGGAGCCGGGTGGACGGCGGCGTCTCCCGCTCCGCTCCCACCGTGTTGAGCGAGGTGGGGCGGGCACGCAGGCGGTGCTCGCCGAAGCGGTCCAGCCCAGGGTGCGTCGGGGGAGGCTCCACGGCGAGGCGGCTCTGCCGCGACGGAGGCCGCGCGGCCTCCGCTTCCTCGCTCTCCCCCTTTCCCTTTGCCGATCGATGTGGCGCTCGGGGGCGCGTGGGGGAGGCTTCGCGGCGGGCCGGCTCTGCCGGTGCTCTGGTCGCGTCGCACCTCCCCGCCGACGTCGCCCCCTCTTCGTCTGGCTCGCACGCAGGGGGCCCCGCGTCTTGCCGTCCGCCCCCGGGTGGCGACGGACGCGCGCGGCTGCCCGCTCTGCCGTGACGGAGGCCGCGCGGCCTCCGCTTCCTCGCTCTCCCCTTTTCCCTTTTGCCGATCGATGAGGCCTTTCGGGTCGCGTCGGAGAGGGCCCT
The DNA here is from genome assembly GCF_965231255.1 of Vanellus vanellus. Classification (NCBI taxonomy): domain Eukaryota; kingdom Metazoa; phylum Chordata; class Aves; order Charadriiformes; family Charadriidae; genus Vanellus; species Vanellus vanellus. The sequence goes on from NW_028126629.1 coordinate 12,232, forward strand.
CGGCGGGCCGGCTCTGCCGTCGCTCCCTGTCACGGGGGGCTGCGGCGGTGCCCGGTGTTCAGGCGGGGTGGTCTCCTTTCCGATTCGCTTCCCGTCGCACGCGAGGTGTTGCCCTCCTCCCCGAGCCGGGTCGAGGTGGGGGGGTCGCGACGGACGGCGGCGGTGTTGGGTGGCGGGGCGCGTGCCTCGCCGGGTCGCCCCGCCGTCTCTCCCCCCCCCCCCAGCCCTCTCGGCGGGGTTCCCGGGGGCATCTTTACCGCCCTCAGCTC
>NW_028126628.1:0-88661 GCF_965231255.1 Vanellus vanellus
TGCCACAGCAAAGGTGCCAGCGGGGAAAAGTAATGCTGGTTATCACTGCCTCCTGGAACTCTTTCAAATGCCACAGACAATTTGGCCCTCTCTGCTTTCCTGCGGACTCCATCCTCAAAAGCACCTATTTTCGCTTTCAGCAGCCTCCGGAGCAAAAAAGACAAACGTCCAGCTTTTGCTGCCACAGCAAAGGTGCCAGCGGGGAAAAGTAATGCTGGTTCTCACTGCCTCCTGGAACCCTTTCAAATACCCCAGACAATTAAGCCCTCTCTGCTTTCCTGCTGACTCTATCCTCAAAAGCGCCTTTTTTCACTTTCGGCGCCCTCCGGTGGTAAAAAGACAAACGTCCAGCTTTTGCTGCCACAGCAAAGGTGCCAGCGGGGAAAAGTAATGCTGGTTCTCACTGCCTCCTGGAACCCTTTCAAATGCCCCAGACAATTTGGCCCTCTCTGCTTTCCTGCGGACTCCATCCTCAAAAGCACCTATTTTTGCTTTCGGCGCCCTCCGGAGCAAAAAAGACAAAAGTCCAGCTTTTGCTGCCACAACAAAGGTGCCAGCGGGGAAAAGTAATGCTGGTTCTCACTGCCTCCTGGAACCCTTTCAAATGCCACAGACAATTTGGCTCTCTCTGCTTTCCTGCGGGCTCTAACCTCAAAAGCGCCTTTTTTCACTTTCGGCGCCCTCCGGAGCAAAAAAGACAAACGTCCAGCTTTTGCTGCCACAGCAAAGGTGCCAGCGGGGAAAAGTAATGCTGGTTCTCACTGCCTCCTGGAACCCTTTCAAATACCCCAGACAATTAAGCCCTCTCTGCTTTCCTGCTGACTCTATCCTCAAAAGCGCCTTTTTTCACTTTCGGCGCCCTCCGGTGGTAAAAAGACAAACGTCCAGCTTTTGCTGCCACAGCAAAGGTGCCAGCGGGGAAAAGTGATGCTGGTTCTAACTGCCTCCTGGAACTCTTTCAAATGCCACAGACAATTTGGCCCTCTCTGCTTTCCTGCGGACTCCATCCTCAAAAGCACCTATTTTCGCTTTCGGCAGCCTCCGGAGCAAAAAAGACAAACGTCCAGCTTTTGCTGCCACAGCAAAGGTGCCAGCGGGGAAAAGTAATGCTGGTTCTCACTGCCTCCTGGAACCCTTTCAAATGCCACAGACAATTTGGCCCTCTCTGCTTTCCTGCGGACTCCATCCTCAAAAGCACCTGTTTTCGCTTTCAGCAGCCTCCGGAGCAAAAAAGACAAACGTCCAGCTTTTGCTGCCACAGCAAAGGTGCCAGCGGGGAAAAGTAATGCTGGTTCTCACTGCCTCCTGGAACCCTTTCAAATGCCCCAGACAATTTGGCCCTCTCTGCTTTCCTGCGGACTCCATCCTCAAAAGCACCTGTTTTCGCTTTCGGCAGCCTCCGGATCAAAAAAGACAAACGTCCAGCTTTTGCTGCCACAGCAAAGGTGCCAGCGGGGAAAAGTAATGCTGGTTCTCACTGCCTCCTGGAACCCTTTCAAATGCCACAGACAATTTGGCCCTCTCTGCTTTCCTGCGGACTCCATCCTCAAAAGCACCTGTTTTCGCTTTCGGCAGCCTCCGGAGCAAAAAAGACAAACGTCCAGCTTTTGCTGCCACAGCAAAGGTGCCAGCGGGGAAAAGTAATGCTGGTTCTCACTGCCTCCTGGAACCCTTTCAAATGCCCCAGACAATTAAGCCCTCTCTGCTTTCCTGCGGACTCTATCCTCAAAAGCGCCTTTTTTCACTTTCGGCGCCCTCCGGTGGTAAAAAGACAAACGTCCAGGTTTTGCTGCCACAGCAAAGGTGCCAGCGGGGAAAAGGAATGCTGGTTCTCACTGCCTCCTGGAACCTGTTCAAATGCCACAGACAATTTGGCCCTCTCTGCTTTCCTGCGGACTCCATCCTCAAAAGCACCTGTTTTCGCTTTCGGCAGCCTCCGGAGCAAAAAAGACAAACGGCCAGCTTTTGCTGCCACAGCAAAGGTGCCAGCGGGGAAAAGTAATGCTGGTTCTCACTGCCTCCTGGAACCCTTTCAAATGCCACAGACAATTTGGCCCTCTCTGCTTTCCTGCGGACTCCATCCTCAAAAGCACCTGTTTTCGCTTTCGGCAGCCTCCGGAGCAAAAAAGACAAACGTCCAGCTTTTGCTGCCACAGCAAAGGTGCCAGCGGGGAAAAGTAATGCTGGTTCTCACTGCCTCCTGGAACCCTTTCAAATGCCACAGACAATTTGGCCCTCTCTGCTTTCCTGCGGACTCCATCCTCAAAAGCACCTGTTTTCGCTTTCGGCAGCGTCCGGAGCAAAAAAGACAAACGTCCAGCTTTTGCTGCCACAGCAAAGGTGCCAGCGGGGAAAAGGAATGCTGGTTCTCACTGCCTCCTGGAACCTGTTCAAATGCCACAGACAATTTGGCCCTCTCTGCTTTCCTGCGGACTCCATCCTCAAAAGCACCTGTTTTCGCTTTCGGCAGCCTCCGGAGCAAAAAAGACAAACGGCCAGCTTTTGCTGCCACAGCAAAGGTGCCAGCGGGGAAAAGTAATGCTGGTTCTCACTGCCTCCTGGAACCCTTTCAAATGCCACAGACAATTTGGCCCTCTCTGCTTTCCTGCGGACTCCATCCTCAAAAGCACCTGTTTTCGCTTTCGGCAGCCTCCGGAGCAAAAAAGACAAACGTCCAGCTTTTGCTGCCACAGCAAAGGTGCCAGCGGGGAAAAGTAATGCTGGTTCTCACTGCCTCCTGGAACCCTTTCAAATGCCACAGACAATTTGGCCCTCTCTGCTTTCCTGCGGACTCCATCCTCAAAAGCACCTGTTTTCGCTTTCGGCAGCCTCCGGAGCAAAAAAGACAAACGTCCAGCTTTTGCTGCCACAGCAAAGGTGCCAGTGGGGAAAAGTAATGCTGGTTCTCACTGCCTCCTGGAACCCTTTCAAATGCCCCTGACAATTTGGCCCTCTCTGCTTTCCTGCGGACTCCATCCTCAAAAGCGCCTTTTTTCACTTTTGGCGCCCTCCGGTGGTAAAAAGAAAAACGTCCAGCTTTTGCTGCCACAGCAAAGGTGCCAGCGGGGAAAAGTAATGCTGGTTCTCACTGCCTCCTGGAACTCTTTCAAATGCCACAGACAATTTGGCCCTCTCTGCTTTCCTGCGGACTCCATCCTCAAAAGCACCTATTTTCGCTTTCGGCAGCCTCCGGAGCAAAAAAGACAAACGTCCAGCTTTTGCTGCCACAGCAAAGGTGCCAGCGGGGAAAAGTAATGCTGGTTCTCACTGCCTCCTGGAACCCTTTCAAATGCCACAGACAATTTGGCCCTCTCTGCTTTCCTGCGGACTCCATCCTCAAAAGCACCTGTTTTCGCTTTCGGCAGCCTCCGGAGCAAAAAAGACAAACGTCCAGCTTTTGCTGCCACAGCAAAGGTGCCAGCGGGGAAAAGTAATGCTGGTTCTCACTGCCTCCTGGAACCCTTTCAAATGCCACAGACAATTTGGCCCTCTCTGCTTTCCTGCGGACTCCATCCTCAAAAGCACCTGTTTTCGCTTTCGGCAGCCTCCGGAGCAAAAAAGACAAACGTCCAGGTTTTGCTGCCACAGCAAAGGTGCCAGCGGGGAAAAGTAATGCTGGTTCTCACTGCCTCCTGGAACCCTTTCAAATGCCACAGACAATTTGGCCCTCTCTGCTTTCCTGCGGACTCCATCCTCAAAAGCACCTATTTTTGCTTTCGGCGCCCTCCGGAGCAAAAAAGACAAACGTCCAGCTTTTGCTGCCACAGCAAAGGTGCCAGCAGGGAAAAGTAATGCTGGTTCCCACTGCCTCCTGGAACTCCTTCAAATGCAACAGACAATTTGGCCCTCTCTGCTTTCCTGCGGACTCCATCCTCAAAAGCACCTGTTTTCGCTTTCGGCAACCTCCGGAGCAAAAAAGACAAACGTCCAGCTTTTGCTGCCACAGCAAAGGTGCCAGCGGGGAAAAGTAATGCTGGTTCTCACTGCCTCCTGGAACCCTTTCAAATGCCACAGACAATTTGGCCCTCTCTGCTTTCCTGTGGACTCCATCCTCAAAAGCACCTGTTTTCGCTTTCGGCAGCCTCCGGAGCAAAAAAGACAAACGTCCAGCTTTTGCTGCCACAGCAAAGGTGCCAGCGGGGAAAAGTAATGCTGGTTCTCACTGCCTCCTGGAACCTCTTCAAATGCCCCAGACAATTTGGCCCTCTCTGCTTTCCTGCGGACTCCATCCTCAAAAGCACCTGTTTTCGCTTTTGGCAACCTCCGGAGCAAAAAAGACAAACGTCCAGCTTTTGCTGCCACAGCAAAGGTGCCAGCGGGGAAAAGTAATGCTGGTTCTCACTGCCTCCTGGAACCCTTTCAAATGCCCCAGACAATTTGGCCCTCTCTGCTTTCCTGCGGACTCCATCCTCAAAAGCACCTGTTTTCGCTTTCGGCAGCCTCCGGAGCAAAAAAGACAAACGTCCAGCTTTTGCTGCCACAGCAAAGGTGCCAGCGGGGAAAAGTAATGCTCGTTCTCACTGCCTCCTGGAACCCTTTCAAATGCCACAGACAATTTGGCCCTCTCTGCTTTCCTGCGGACTCCATCCTCAAAAGCACCTGTTTTCGCTTTCGGCAACCTCCGGAGCAAAAAAGACAAACGTCCAGCTTTTGCTGCCACAACAAAGGTGCCAGCGGGGAAAAGTAATGCTGGTTCTCACTGCCTCCTGGAACCCTTTCAAATGCCACAGACAATTTGGCCCTCTCTGCTTTCCTGCGGACTCCATCCTCAAAAGCACCTGTTTTCGCTTTCGGCAGCCTCCGGAGCAAAAAAGACAAACGTCCAGCTTTTGCTGCCACAGCAAAGGTGCCAGCGGGGAAAAGTAATGCTGGTTCTCACTGCCTCATGGAACCTCTTCAAATGCCACAGACAATTTGGCCCTCTCTGCTTTCCTGCGGACTCCATCCTCAAAAGCACCTGTTTTCGCTTTCGGCAGCCTCCGGAGCAAAAAAGACAAACGTCCAGCTTTTGCTGCCACAGCAAAGGTGCCAGCGGGGAAAAGTAATGCTGGTTCTCACTGCCTCCTGGAACCCTTTCAAATGCCACAGACAATTTGGCCCTCTCTGCTTTCCTGCGGACACCATCCTCAAAAGCACCTGTTTTCGCTTTCGGCAGCCTCCAGAGCAAAAAAGACAAACGTCCAGCTTTTGCTGCCACAACAAAGGTGCCAGCGGGGAAAAGCAATGCTGGTTCTCACTGCCTCCTGGAACCCTTTCAAATGCCCCAGACAATTTGGCCCTCTCTGCTTTCCTGCGGACTCCATCCTCAAAAGCAGCTGTTTTCGCTTTCGGCAGCCTCCGGAGCAAAAAAGACAAACGTCCAGCTTTTGCTGCCACAGCAAAGGTGCCAGCGGGGAAAAGTAATGCTGGTTCTCACTGCCTCCTGGAACCCTTTCAAATGCCACAGACAATTTGGCCCTCTCTGCTTTCCTGCGGACTCCATCCTCAAAAGCACCTGTTTTCGCTTTCGGCATCCTCCGGAGCAAAAAAGACAAACGTCCAGCTTTTGCTGCCACAGCAAAGGTGCCAGCGGGGAAAAGTAATGCTGGTTCTCACTACCTCCTGGAACCCTTTCAAATGCCACAGACAATTTGGCCCTCTCTGCTTTCCTGCGGACTCCATCCTCAAAAGCACCTGTTTTCGCTTTCGGCAACCTCCGGAGCAAAAAAGACAAACGTCCAGCTTTTGCTGCCACAGCAAAGGTGCCAGCGGGGAAAAGTAATGCTGGTTCTCACTGCCTCCTGGAACCCTTTCAAATGCCACAGACAATTTGGCCCTCTCTGCTTTCCTGCGGACTCCATCCTCAAAAGCACCTGTTTTCGCTTTCGGCAGCCTCCGGAGCAAAAAAGACAAACGTCCAGCTTTTGCTGCCACAGCAAAGGTGCCAGCGGGGAAAAGTAATGCTGGTTCTCACTGCCTCCTGGAACCTCTTCAAATGCCCCAGACAATTTGGCCCTCTCTGCTTTCCTGCGGACTCCATCCTCAAAAGCACCTGTTTTCGCTTTCGGCAACCTCCGGAGCAAAAAAGACAAACGTCCATGTTTTGCTGCCACAGCAAAGGTGCCAGCGGGGAAAAGTAATGCTGGTTCTCACTGCCTCCTGGAACCCTTTCAAATGCCCCAGACAATTTGGCCCTCTCTGCTTTCCTGCGGACTCCATCCTCAAAAGCACCTGTTTTCGCTTTCGGCAGCCTCCGGAGCAAAAAAGACAAACGTCCAGCTTTTGCTGCCACAGCAAAGGTGCCAGCGGGGAAAAGTAATGCTGGTTCTCACTGCCTCCTGGAACCCTTTCAAATGCCACAGACAATTTGGCCCTCTCTGCTTTCCTGCGGACTCCATCCTCAAAAGCACCTGTTTTCGCTTTCGGCAGCCTCCGGAGCAAAAAAGACAAACGTCCAGCTTTTGCTGCCACAGCAAAGGTGCCAGCGGGGAAAAGTAATGCTGGTTCTCACTGCCTCCTGGAACCCTTTCAAATGCCCCTGACAATTTGGCCCTCTCTGCTTTCCTGCGGACTCTATCCTCAAAAGCTCCTTTTTTCACTTTCGGCGCCCTCCGGTGGTAAAAAGACAAACGTCCAGCTTTTGCTGCCACAGCAAAGGTGCCAGCGGGGAAAAGTAATGCTGGTTCTCACTGCCTCCTGGAACTCTTTCAAATGCCACAGACAATTTGGCCCTCTCTGCTTTCCTGCGGACTCCATCCTCAAAAGCACCTGTTTTCGCTATCAGCAGCCTCCGGAGCAAAAAAGACAAACGTCCAGCTTTTGCTGCCACAGCAAAGGTGCCAGCGGGGAAAAGTAATGCTGGTTCTCACTGCCTCCTGGAACCCTTTCAAATGCCACAGACAATTTGGCCCTCTCTGCTTTCCTGCGGACTCCATCCTCAAAAGCACCTGTTTTCGCTTTCGGCAGCCTCCGGAGCAAAAAAGACAAACGTCCAGCTTTTGCTGCCACAGCAAAGGTGCCAGCGGGGAAAAGTAATGCTGGTTCTCACTGCCTCCTGGAACCCTTTCAAATGCCCCTGACAATTTGGCCCTCTCTGCTTTCCTGCGGACTCTATCCTCAAAAGCTCCTTTTTTCACTTTCGGCGCCCTCCGGTGGTAAAAAGACAAACGTCCAGCTTTTGCTGCCACAGCAAAGGTGCCAGCGGGGAAAAGTAATGCTGGTTCTCACTGCCTCCTGGAACTCTTTCAAATGCCACAGACAATTTGGCCCTCTCTGCTTTCCTGCGGACTCCATCCTCAAAAGCACCTATTTTCGCTATCAGCAGCCTCCGGAGCAAAAAAGACAAACGTCCAGCTTTTGCTGCCACAGCAAAGGTGCCAGCGGGGAAAAGTAATGCTGGTTCTCACTGCCTCCTGGAACCCTTTCAAATGCCACAGACAATTTGGCCCTTTCTGCTTTCCTGTGGACTCCATCCTCAAAAGCACCTGTTTTCGCTTTCGGCAGCCTCCGGAGCAAAAAAGACAAACGTCCAGCTTTTGCTGCCACAGCAAAGGTGCCAGCGGGGAAAAGTAATGCTGGTTCTCACTGCCTCCTGGAACCCTTTCAAATGCCACAGACAATTTGGCCCTCTCTGCTTTCCTGCGGACTCCATCCTCAAAAGCACCTATTTTCGCTTTCGGCAGCCTCCGGAGCAAAAAAGACAAACGTCCAGCTTTTGCTGCCACAGCAAAGGTGCCAGCGGGGAAAAGTAATGCTGGTTCTCACTGCCTCCTGGAACCCTTTCAAATGCCCCAGACAATTAAGCCCTCTCTGCTTTCCTGCGGACTCTATCCTCAAAAGCGCCTTTTTTCACTTTCGGCGCCCTCCGGTGGTAAAAAGACAAACGTCCAGCTTTTGCTGCCACAGCAAAGGTGCCAGCAGGGAAAAGTGATGCTGGTTCTCACTGCCTCCTGGAACTCTTTCAAATGCCACAGACAATTTGGCCCTCTCTGCTTTCCTGCGGACTCCATCCTCAAAAGCACCTATTTTCGCTTTCGGCAGCCTCCGGAGCAAAAAAGACAAACGGCCAGCTTTTGCTGCCACAGCAAAGGTGCCAGCGGGGAAAAGTAATGCTGGTTCTCACTGCCTCCTGGAACCCTTTCAAATGCCACAGACAATTTGGCCCTCTCTGCTTTCCTGCGGACTCCATCCTCAAAAGCACCTGTTTTCGCTTTCGGCAGCCTCCGGAGCAAAAAAGACAAACGTCCAGCTTTTGCTGCCACAGCAAAGGTGCCAGCGGGGAAAAGTAATGCTGGTTCTCACTGCCTCCTGGAACCCTTTCAAATGCCCCAGACAATTTGGCCCTCTCTGCTTTCCTGCGGACTCCATCCTCAAAAGCACCTGTTTTCGCTTTCGGCAGCGTCCGGAGCAAAAAAGACAAACGTCCAGCTTTTGCTGCCACAGCAAAGGTGCCAGCGGGGAAAAGGAATGCTGGTTCTCACTGCCTCCTGGAACCTGTTCAAATGCCACAGACAATTTGGCCCTCTCTGCTTTCCTGCGGACTCCATCCTCAAAAGCACCTGTTTTCGCTTTCGGCAGCCTCCGGAGCAAAAAAGACAAACGGCCAGCTTTTGCTGCCTCAGCAAAGGTGCCAGCGGGGAAAAGTAATGCTGGTTCTCACTGCCTCCTGGAACCCTTTCAAATGCCACAGACAATTTGGCCCTCTCTGCTTTCCTGCGGACTCCATCCTCAAAAGCACCTGTTTTCGCTTTCGGCAGCCTCCGGAGCAAAAAAGACAAACGTCCAGCTTTTGCTGCCACAGCAAAGGTGCCAGCGGGGAAAAGTAATGCTGGTTCTCACTGCCTCCTGGAACCCTTTCAAATGCCACAGACAATTTGGCCCTCTCTGCTTTCCTGCGGACTCCATCCTCAAAAGCACCTGTTTTCGCTTTCGGCAGCCTCCGGAGCAAAAAAGACAAACGTCCAGCTTTTGCTGCCACAGCAAAGGTGCCAGTGGGGAAAAGTAATGCTGGTTCTCACTGCCTCCTGGAACCCTTTCAAATGCCACAGACAATTTGGCCCTCTCTGCTTTCCTGCGGACTCCATCCTCAAAAGCGCCTTTTTTCACTTTTGGCGCCCTCCGGTGGTAAAAAGAAAAACGTCCAGCTTTTGCTGCCACAGCAAAGGTGCCAGCGGGGAAAAGTAATGCTGGTTCTCACTGCCTCCTGGAACTCTTTCAAATGCCACAGACAATTTGGCCCTCTCTGCTTTCCTGCGGACTCCATCCTCAAAAGCACCTATTTTCGCTTTCGGCAGCCTCCGGAGCAAAAAAGACAAACGTCCAGCTTTTGCTGCCACAGCAAAGGTGCCAGCGGGGAAAAGTAATGCTGGTTCTCACTGCCTCCTGGAACCCTTTCAAATGCCACAGACAATTTGGCCCTCTCTGCTTTCCTGCGGACTCCATCCTCAAAAGCACCTGTTTTCGCTTTCGGCAGCCTCCGGAGCAAAAAAGACAAACGTCCAGCTTTTGCTGCCACAGCAAAGGTGCCAGCGGGGAAAAGTAATGCTGGTTCTCACTGCCTCCTGGAACCCTTTCAAATGCCACAGACAATTTGGCCCTCTCTGCTTTCCTGCGGACTCCATCCTCAAAAGCACCTGTTTTCGCTTTCGGCAGCGTCCGGAGCAAAAAAGACAAACGTCCAGGTTTTGCTGCCACAGCAAAGGTGCCAGCGGGGAAAAGTAATGCTGGTTCTCACTGCCTCCTGGAACCCTTTCAAATGCCACAGACAATTTGGCCCTCTCTGCTTTCCTGCGGACTCCATCCTCAAAAGCACCTATTTTTGCTTTCGGCGCCCTCCGGAGCAAAAAAGACAAACGTCCAGCTTTTGCTGCCACAGCAAAGGTGCCAGTAGGGAAAAGTAATGCTGGTTCCCACTGCCTCATGGAACTCCTTCAAATGCAACAGACAATTTGGCCCTCTCTGCTTTCCTGCGGACTCCATCCTCAAAAGCGCCTTTTTTCACTTTTGGCGCCCTCCGGTGGTAAAAAGAAAAACGTCCAGCTTTTGCTGCCACAGCAAAGGTGCCAGCGGGGAAAAGTAATGCTGGTTCTCACTGCCTCCTGGAACTCTTTCAAATGCCACAGACAATTTGGCCCTCTCTGCTTTCCTGCGGACTCCATCCTCAAAAGCACCTATTTTCGCTTTCGGCAGCCTCCGGAGCAAAAAAGACAAACGTCCAGCTTTTGCTGCCACAACAAAGGTGCCAGCGGGGAAAAGTAATGCTGGTTCTCACTGCCTCCTGGAACCCTTTCAAATGCCACAGACAATTTGGCCCTCTCTGCTTTCCTGCGGACTCCATCCTCAAAAGCACCTGTTTTCGCTTTCGGCAGCCTCCGGAGCAAAAAAGACAAACGTCCAGCTTTTGCTGCCACAGCAAAGGTGCCAGCGGGGAAAAGTAATGCTGGTTCTCACTGCCTCCTGGAACCCTTTCAAATGCCACAGACAATTTGGCCCTCTCTGCTTTCCTGCGGACTCCATCCTCAAAAGCACCTGTTTTCGCTTTCGGCAGCCTCCGGAGCAAAAAAGACAAACGTCCAGGTTTTGCTGCCACAGCAAAGGTGCCAGCGGGGAAAAGTAATGCTGGTTCTCACTGCCTCCTGGAACCCTTTCAAATGCCACAGACAATTTGGCCCTCTCTGCTTTCCTGCGGACTCCATCCTCAAAAGCACCTATTTTTGCTTTCGGCGCCCTCCGGAGCAAAAAAGACAAACGTCCAGCTTTTGCTGCCACAGCAAAGGTGCCAGTAGGGAAAAGTAATGCTGGTTCCCACTGCCTCATGGAACTCCTTCAAATGCAACAGACAATTTGGCCCTCTCTGCTTTCCTGCGGACTCCATCCTCAAAAGCACCTGTTTTCGCTTTCGGCAACCTCCGGAGCAAAAAAGACAAACGTCCAGCTTTTGCTGCCACAGCAAAGGTGCCAGCGGGGAAAAGTAATGCTGGTTCTCACTGCCTCCTGGAACCCTTTCAAATGCCACAGACAATTTGGCCCTCTCTGCTTTCCTGTGGACTCCATCCTCAAAAGCACCTGTTTTCGCTTTCGGCAGCCTCCGGAGCAAAAAAGACAAACGTCCAGCTTTTGCTGCCACAGCAAAGGTGCCAGCGGGGAAAAGTAATGCTGGTTCTCACTGCCTCCTGGAACCTCTTCAAATGCCCCAGACAATTTGGCCCTCTCTGCTTTCCTGCGGACTCCATCCTCAAAAGCACCTGTTTTCGCTTTTGGCAACCTCCGGAGCAAAAAAGACAAACGTCCAGCTTTTGCTGCCACAGCAAAGGTGCCAGCGGGGAAAAGTAATGCTGGTTCTCACTGCCTCCTGGAACCCTTTCAAATGCCCCAGACAATTTGGCCCTCTCTGCTTTCCTGCGGACTCCATCCTCAAAAGCACCTGTTTTCGCTTTCGGCAGCCTCCGGAGCAAAAAAGACAAACGTCCAGCTTTTGCTGCCACAGCAAAGGTGCCAGCGGGGAAAAGTAATGCTCGTTCTCACTGCCTCCTGGAACCCTTTCAAATGCCACAGACAATTTGGCCCTCTCTGCTTTCCTGCGGACTCCATCCTCAAAAGCACCTGTTTTCGCTTTCGGCAACCTCCGGAGCAAAAAAGACAAACGTCCAGCTTTTGCTGCCACAACAAAGGTGCCAGCGGGGAAAAGTAATGCTGGTTCTCACTGCCTCCTGGAACCCTTTCAAATGCCCCAGACAATTTGGCCCTCTCTGCTTTCCTGCGGACTCCATCCTCAAAAGCACCTGTTTTCGCTTTCGGCAGCCTCCGGAGCAAAAAAGACAAACGTCCAGCTTTTGCTGCCACAGCAAAGGTGCCAGCGGGGAAAAGTAATGCTGGTTCTCACTGCCTCATGGAACCTCTTCAAATGCCACAGACAATTTGGCCCTCTCTGCTTTCCTGCGGACTCCATCCTCAAAAGCACCTGTTTTCGCTTTCGGCAGCCTCCGGAGCAAAAAAGACAAACGTCCAGCTTTTGCTGCCACAGCAAAGGTGCCAGCGGGGAAAAGTAATGCTGGTTCTCACTGCCTCCTGGAACCCTTTCAAATGCCACAGACAATTTGGCCCTCTCTGCTTTCCTGCGGACTCCATCCTCAAAAGCACCTGTTTTCGCTTTCGGCAGCCTCCAGAGCAAAAAAGACAAACGTCCAGCTTTTGCTGCCACAACAAAGGTGCCAGCGGGGAAAAACAATGCTGGTTCTCACTGCCTCCTGGAACCCTTTCAAATGCCCCAGACAATTTGGCCCTCTCTGCTTTCCTGCGGACTCCATCCTCAAAAGCAGCTGTTTTCGCTTTCGGCAGCCTCCGGAGCAAAAAAGACAAACGTCCAGCTTTTGCTGCCACAGCAAAGGTGCCAGCGGGGAAAAGTAATGCTGGTTCTCACTAGCTCCTTGAACCCTTTCAAATGCCACAGACAATTTGGCCCTCTCTGCTTTCCTGCGGACTCCATCCTCAAAAGCACCTGTTTTCGCTTTCGGCATCCTCCGGAGCAAAAAAGACAAACGTCCAGCTTTTGCTGCCACAGCAAAGGTGCCAGCGGGGAAAAGTAATGCTGGTTCTCACTGCCTCCTGGAACCCTTTCAAATGCCACAGACAATTTGGCCCTCTCTGCTTTCCTGCAGACTCCATCCTCAAAAGCACCTGTTTTCGCTTTCGGCAACCTCCGGAGCAAAAAAGACAAACGTCCAGCTTTTGCTGCCACAGCAAAGGTGCCAGCGGGGAAAAGTAATGCTGGTTCTCACTGCCTCCTGGAACCCTTTCAAATGCCACAGACAATTTGGCCCTCTCTGCTTTCCTGCGGACTCCATCCTCAAAAGCACCTGTTTTCGCTTTCGGCAGCCTCCGGAGCAAAAAAGACAAACGTCCAGCTTTTGCTGCCACAGCAAAGGTGCCAGCGGGGAAAAGTAATGCTGGTTCTCACTGCCTCCTGGAACCTCTTCAAATGCCCCAGACAATTTGGCCCTCTCTGCTTTCCTGCGGACTCCATCCTCAAAAGCACCTGTTTTCGCTTTCGGCAACCTCCGGAGCAAAAAAGACAAACGTCCATGTTTTGCTGCCACAGCAAAGGTGCCAGCGGGGAAAAGTAATGCTGGTTCTCACTGCCTCCTGGAACCCTTTCAAATGCCCCAGACAATTTGGCCCTCTCTGCTTTCCTGCGGACTCCATCCTCAAAAGCACCTGTTTTCGCTTTCGGCAGCCTCCGGAGCAAAAAAGACAAACGTCCAGCTTTTGCTGCCACAGCAAAGGTGCCAGCGGGGAAAAGTAATGCTGGTTCTCACTGCCTCCTGGAACTCTTTCAAATGCCACAGACAATTTGGCCCTCTCTGCTTTCCTGCGGACTCCATCCTCAAAAGCACCTATTTTCGCTATCAGCAGCCTCCGGAGCAAAAAAGACAAACGTCCAGCTTTTGCTGCCACAGCAAAGGTGCCAGCGGGGAAAAGTAATGCTGGTTCTCACTGCCTCCTGGAACCCTTTCAAATGCCACAGACAATTTGGCCCTTTCTGCTTTCCTGTGGACTCCATCCTCAAAAGCACCTGTTTTCGCTTTCGGCAGCCTCCGGAGCAAAAAAGACAAACGTCCAGCTTTTGCTGCCACAGCAAAGGTGCCAGCGGGGAAAAGTAATGCTGGTTCTCACTGCCTCCTGGAACCCTTTCAAATGCCCCAGACAATTTGGCCCTCTCTGCTTTCCTGCGGACTCCATCCTCAAAAGCACCTGTTTTCGCTTTCGGCAGCGTCCGGAGCAAAAAAGACAAACGTCCAGCTTTTGCTGCCACAGCAAAGGTGCCAGCGGGGAAAAGTAATGCTGGTTCTCACTGCCTCCTGGAACCCTTTCAAATGCCCCAGACAATTTGGCCCTCTCTGCTTTCCTGCGGACTCCATCCTCAAAAGCACCTATTTTTGCTTTCGGCGCCCTCCGGAGCAAAAAAGACAAACGTCCAGCTTTTGCTGCCACAACAAAGGTGCCAGCGGGGAAAAGTAATGCTGGTTCTCACTGCCTCCTGGAACCCTTTCAAATGCCACAGACAATTTGGCCCTCTCTGCTTTCCTGTGGACTCCATCCTCAAAAGCACCTGTTTTCGCTTTCGGCAGCCTCCGGAGCAAAAAAGACAAACGTCCAGCTTTTGCTGCCACAGCAAAGGTGCCAGCGGGGAAAAGTAATGCTGGTTCTCACTACCTCCTTGAACCCTTTCAAATGCCACAGACAATTTGGCCCTCTCTGCTTTCCTGCGGACTCCATCCTCAAAAGCACCTGTTTTCGCTTTCGGCAACCTCCGGAGCAAAAAAGACAAACGTCCAGCTTTTGCTGCCACAGCAAAGGTGCCAGCGGGGAAAAGTAATGCTGGTTCTCACTGCCTCCTGGAACCCTTTCAAATGCCACAGACAATTTGGCCCTCTCTGCTTTCCTGCGGACTCCATCCTCAAAAGCACCTGTTTTCGCTTTCGGCAGCCTCCGGAGCAAAAAAGACAAACGTCCAGCTTTTGCTGCCACAGCAAAGGTGCCAGCGGGGAAAAGTAATGCTGGTTCTCACTGCCTCCTGGAACCTCTTCAAATGCCCCAGACAATTTGGCCCTCTCTGCTTTCCTGCGGACTCCATCCTCAAAAGCACCTGTTTTCGCTTTTGGCAACCTCCGGAGCAAAAAAGACAAACGTCCAGGTTTTGCTGCCACAGCAAAGGTGCCAGCGGGGAAAAGTAATGCTGGTTCTCACTGCCTCCTGGAACCCTTTCAAATGCCACAGACAATTTGGCCCTCTCTGCTTTCCTGCGGACTCCATCCTCAAAAGCACCTGTTTTCGCTTTCGGCAGCCTCCGGAGCAAAAAAGACAAACGTCCAGCTTTTGCTGCCACAGCAAAGGTGCCAGCGGGGAAAAGTAATGCTGGTTCTCACTGCCTCCTGGAACCCTTTCAAATGCCACAGACAATTTGGCCCTCTCTGCTTTCCTGCGGACTCCATCCTCAAAAGCACCTGTTTTCGCTTTCGGCAGCCTCCGGAGCAAAAAAGACAAACGTCCAGCTTTTGCTGCCACAGCAAAGGTGCCAGCGGGGAAAAGTAATGCTGGTTCTCACTGCCTCCTGGAACCCTTTCAAATGCCCCTGACAATTTGGCCCTCTCTGCTTTCCTGCGGACTCTATCCTCAAAAGCTCCTTTTTTCACTTTCGGCGCCCTCCGGTGGTAAAAAGACAAACGTCCAGCTTTTGCTGCCACAGCAAAGGTGCCAGCGGGGAAAAGTAATGCTGGTTCTCACTGCCTCCTGGAACTCTTTCAAATGCCACAGACAATTTGGCCCTCTCTGCTTTCCTGTGGACTCCATCCTCAAAAGCACCTATTTTCGCTATCAGCAGCCTCCGGAGCAAAAAAGACAAACGTCCAGCTTTTGCTGCCACAGCAAAGGTGCCAGCGGGGAAAAGTAATGCTGGTTCTCACTGCCTCCTGGAACCCTTTCAAATGCCACAGACAATTTGGCCCTTTCTGCTTTCCTGTGGACTCCATCCTCAAAAGCACCTGTTTTCGCTTTCGGCAGCCTCCGGAGCAAAAAAGACAAACGTCCAGCTTTTGCTGCCACAGCAAAGGTGCCAGCGGGGAAAAGTAATGCTGGTTCTCACTGCCTCCTGGAACCCGTTCAAATGCCCCAGACAATTTGGCCCTCTCTGCTTTCCTGCGGACTCCATCATCAAAAGCACCTGTTTTCGCTTTCGGCAGACTCCGGAGCAAAAAAGACAAACGTCCAGCTTTTGCTGCCACAGCAAAGGTGCCAGCGGGGAAAAGTAATGCTGGTTCTCACTGCCTCCTGGAACCCTTTCAAATACCCCAGACAATTAAGCCCTCTCTGCTTTCCTGCTGACTCTATCCTCAAAAGCGCCTTTTTTCACTTTCGGCGCCCTCCGGTGGTAAAAAGACAAACGTCCAGCTTTTGCTGCCACAGCAAAGGTGCCAGCGGGGAAAAGTGATGCTGGTTCTAACTGCCTCCTGGAACTCTTTCAAATGCCACAGACAATTTGGCCCTCTCTGCTTTCCTGCGGACTCCATCCTCAAAAGCACCTATTTTCGCTTTCGGCAGCCTCCGGAGCAAAAAAGACAAACGTCCAGCTTTTGCTGCCACAGCAAAGGTGCCAGCGGGGAAAAGTAATGCTGGTTCTCACTGCCTCCTGGAACCCTTTCAAATGCCACAGACAATTTGGCCCTCTCTGCTTTCCTGCGGACTCCATCCTCAAAAGCACCTGTTTTCGCTTTCGGCAGCCTCCGGAGCAAAAAAGACAAACGTCCAGCTTTTGCTGCCACAGCAAAGGTGCCAGCGGGGAAAAGTAATGCTGGTTCTCACTGCCTCCTGGAACCCTTTCAAATGCCACAGACAATTTGGCCCTCTCTGCTTTCCTGCGGACTCCATCCTCAAAAGCACCTATTTTCGCTTTCGGCAGCCTTCGGAGCAAAAAAGACAAACGTCCAGCTTTTGCTGCCACAGCAAAGGTGCCAGCGGGGAAAAGTAATGCTGGTTCTCACTCCTTCCTGGAACCCTTTCAAATGCCACAGACAATTAAGCCCTCTCTGCTTTCCTGCGGACTCTATCCTCAAAAGCGCCTTTTTTCACTTTCGGCGCCCTCCGGTGGTAAAAAGACAAACGTCCAGCTTTTGCTGCCACAGCAAAGGTGCCAGCGGGGAAAAGTGATGCTGGTTCTCACTGCCTCCTGGAACTCTTTCAAATGCCACAGACAATTTGGCCCTCTCTGCTTTCCTGCGGACTCCATCCTCAAAAGCACCTATTTTCGCTTTCGTCAGCCTCCGGAGCAAAAAAGACAAACGTCCAGCTTTTGCTGCCACAGCAAAGGTGCCAGCGGGGAAAAGTAATGCTGGTTCTCACTGCCTCCTGGAACCCTTTCAAATGCCACAGACAATTTGGCCCTCTCTGCTTTCCTGTGGACTCCATCCTCAAAAGCACCTGTTTTCGCTTTCGGCAGCGTCCGGAGCAAAAAAGACAAACGTCCAGCTTTTGCTGCCACAGCAAAGGTGCCAGCGGGGAAAAGTAATGCTGGTTCTCACTGCCTCCTGGAACCCTTTCAAATGCCACAGACAATTTGGCCCTCTCTGCTTTCCTGCGGACTCCATCCTCAAAAGCACCTGTTTTCGCTTTCGGCAGCGTCCGGAGCAAAAAAGACAAACGTCCAGCTTTTGCTGCCACAGCAAAGGGGCCAGCGGGGAAAAGGAATGCTGGTTCTCACTGCCTCCTGGAACCTGTTCAAATGCCCCAGACAATTTGGCCCTCTCTGCTTTCCTGCGGACTCCATCCTCAAAAGCACCTGTTTTCGCTTTCGGCAGCCTCCGGAGCAAAAAAGACAAACGGCCAGCTTTTGCTGCCTCAGCAAAGGTGCCAGCGGGGAAAAGTAATGCTGGTTCTCACTGCCTCCTGGAACCCTTTCAAATGCCACAGACAATTTGGCCCTCTCTGCTTTCCTGCGGACTCCATCCTCAAAAGCACCTGTTTTCGCTTTCGGCAGCCTCCGGAGCAAAAAAGACAAACGTCCAGCTTTTGCTGCCACAGCAAAGGTGCCAGCGGGGAAAAGTAATGCTGGTTCTCACTGCCTCCTGGAACCCTTTCAAATGCCCCAGACAATTTGGCCCTCTCTGCTTTCCTGCGGACTCCATCCTCAAAAGCACCTGTTTTCGCTTTCGGCAGCCTCCGGAGCAAAAAAGACAAACGTCCAGCTTTTGCTGCCACAGCAAAGGTGCCAGTGGGGAAAAGTAATGCTGGTTCTCACTGCCTCCTGGAACCCTTTCAAATGCCACAGACAATTTGGCCCTCTCTGCTTTCCTGCGGACTCTATCCTCAAAAGCGCCTTTTTTCACTTTTGGCGCCCTCCGGTTGTAAAAAGACAAACGTCCAGCTTTTGCTGCCACAGCAAAGGTGCCAGCGGGGAAAAATAATGCTGGTTCTCACTGCCTCCTGGAACTCTTTCAAATGCCACAGACAATTTGGCCCTCTCTGCTTTCCTGCGGACTCCATCCTCAAAAGCACCTATTTTCGCTTTCGGCAGCCTCCGAAGCAAAAAAGACAAACGTCCAGCTTTTGCTGCCACAGCAAAGGTGCCAGCGGGGAAAAGTAATGCTGGTTCTCACTGCCTCCTGGAACCCTTTCAAATGCCCCAGACAATTTGGCCCTCTCTGCTTTCCTGTGGACTCCATCCTCAAAAGCACCTGTTTTCGCTTTCGGCAGCCTCCGGAGCAAAAAAGACAAACGTCCAGCTTTTGCTGCCACAGCAAAGGTGCCAGCGGGGAAAAGTAATGCTGGTTCTCACTGCCTCCTGGAACCCTTTCAAATGCCCCAGACAATTTGGCCCTCTCTGCTTTCCTGTGGACTCCATCCTCAAAAGCACCTGTTTTCGCTTTCGGCAGCCTCCGGAGCAAAAAAGACAAACGTCCAGCTTTTGCTGCCACAGCAAAGGTGCCAGCGGGGAAAAGTAATGCTGGTTCTCACTGCCTCCTGGAACCCTTTCAAATGCCACAGACAATTTGGCCCTCTCTGCTTTCCTGTGGACTCCATCCTCAAAAGCACCTGTTTTCGCTTTCGGCAGCCTCCGGAGCAAAAAAGACAAACGTCCAGCTTTTGCTGCCACAGCAAAGGTGCCAGCGGGGAAAAGTAATGCTGGTTCTCACTGCCTCCTGGAACCCTTTCAAATGCCCCAGACAATTTGGCCCTCTCTGCTTTCCTGTGGACTCCATCCTCAAAAGCACCTGTTTTCGCTTTCGGCAGCCTCCGGAGCAAAAAAGACAAACGTCCAGCTTTTGCTGCCACAGCAAAGGTGCCAGCGGGGAAAAATAATGCTGGTTCTCACTGCCTCCTGGAACTCTTTCAAATGCCCCAGACAATTTGGCCCTCTCTGCTTTCCTGCGGACTCCATCCTCAAAAGCACCTATTTTCGCTTTCGGCAGCCTCCGAAGCAAAAAAGACAAACGTCCAGCTTTTGCTGCCACAGCAAAGGTGCCAGCGGGGAAAAGTAATGCTGGTTCTCACTGCCTCCTGGAACCCTTTCAAATGCCCCAGACAATTTGGCCCTCTCTGCTTTCCTGTGGACTCCATCCTCAAAAGCACCTGTTTTCGCTTTCGGCAGCCTCCGGAGCAAAAAAGACAAACGTCCAGCTTTTGCTGCCACAGCAAAGGTGCCAGCGGGGAAAAGTAATGCTGGTTCTTACTGCCTCCTGGAACCCTTTCAAATGCCCCAGACAATTTGGCCCTCTCTGCTTTCCTGTGGACTCCATCCTCAAAAGCACCTGTTTTCGCTTTCGGCAGCCTCCGGAGCAAAAAAGACAAACGTCCAGCTTTTGCTGCCACAGCAAAGGTGCCAGCGGGGAAAAGTAATGCTGGTTCTCACTGCCTCCTGGAACCCTTTCAAATGCCACAGACAATTTGGCCCTCTCTGCTTTCCTGCGGACTCCATCCTCAAAAGCACCTGTTTTCGCTTTCGGCAGCGTCCGGAGCAAAAAAGACAAACGTCCAGCTTTTGCTGCCACAGCAAAGGTGCCAGCGGGGAAAAGTAATGCTGGTTCTCACTGCCTCCTGGAACCCTTTCAAATGCCACAGACAATTTGGCCCTCTCTGCTTTCCTGCGGACTCCATCCTCAAAAGCACCTATTTTCGCTTTCGGCAGCCTCCGGAGCAAAAAAGACAAACGTCCAGCTTTTGCTGCCACAGCAAAGGTGCCAGCGGGGAAAAGTAATGCTGGTTCTCACTGCCTCCTGGAACCCTTTCAAATGCCCCAGACAATTAAGCCCTCTCTGCTTTCCTGCGGACTCTATCCTCAAAAGCGCCTTTTTTCACTTTCGGCGCCCTCCGGTGGTAAAAAGACAAACGTCCAGCTTTTGCTGCCACAGCAAAGGTGCCAGCGGGGAAAAGTGATGCTGGTTCTCACTGCCTCCTGGAACTCTTTCAAATGCCACAGACAATTTGGCCCTCTCTGCTTTCCTGCGGACTCCATCCTCAAAAGCACCTATTTTCGCTTTCGGCAGCCTCCGGAGCAAAAAAGACAAACGTCCAGCTTTTGCTGCCACAGGAAAGGTGCCAGCGGGGAAAAGTAATGCTGGTTCTCACTGCCTCCTGGAACCCTTTCAAATGCCCCAGACAATTTGGCCCTCTCTGCTTTCCTGCGGACTCCATCCTCAAAAGCACCTGTTTTCGCTTTCGGCAGCCTCCGGAGCAAAAAAGACAAACGTCCAGCTTTTGCTGCCACAGCAAAGGTGCCAGCGGGGAAAAGGAATGCTGGTTCTCACTGCCTCCTGGAACCTCTTCAAATGCCCCAGACAATTTGGCCCTCTCTGCTTTCCTGCGGACTCCATCCTCAAAAGCACCTGTTTTCGCTTTCGGCAGCCTCCGGAGCAAAAAAGACAAACGGCCAGCTTTTGCTGCCTCAGCAAAGGTGCCAGCGGGGAAAAGTAATGCTGGTTCTCACTGCCTCCTGGAACCCTTTCAAATGCCACAGACAATTTGGCCCTCTCTGCTTTCCTGCGGACTCCATCCTCAAAAGCACCTATTTATGCTTTCGGCGCCCTCCGGAGCAAAAAAGACAAACGTCCAGCTTTTGCTGCCACAACAAAGGTGCAAGCGGGGAAAAGTAATGCTGGTTCTCACTGCCTCCTGGAACCCTTTCAAATGCCACAGACAATTTGGCCCTCTCTGCTTTCCTGCGGACTCTAACCTCAAAAGCGCCTTTTTTCACTTTCGGCGCCCTCCGGAGCAAAAAAGACAAACGTCCAGCTTTTGCTGCCACAGCAAAGGTGCCAGCGGGGAAAAGTAATGCTGGTTCTCACTGCCTCCTGGAACCCTTTCAAATACCCCAGACAATTAAGCCCTCTCTGCTTTCCTGCTGACTCTATCCTCAAAAGCGCCTTTTTTCACTTTCGGCGCCCTCCGGTGGTAAAAAGACAAACGTCCAGCTTTTGCTGCCACAGCAAAGGTGCCAGCGGGGAAAAGTGATGCTGGTTCTCACTGCCTCCTGGAACTCTTTCAAATGCCACAGACAATTTGGCCCTCTCTGCTTTCCTGCGGACTCCATCCTCAAAAGCACCTGTTTTCGCTTTCGGCAGCCTCCGGAGCAAAAAAGACAAACGTCCAGCTTTTGCTGCCACAGCAAAGGTGCCAGCGGGGAAAAGTAATGCTGGTTCTCACTGCCTCCTGGAACCCTTTCAAATGCCACAGACAATTTGGCCCTCTCTGCTTTCCTGTGGACTCCATCCTCAAAAGCACCTGTTTTCGCTTTCGGCAGCCTCCGGAGCAAAAAAGACAAACGTCCAGCTTTTGCTGCCACAGCAAAGGTGCCAGCGGGGAAAAGTAATGCTGGTTCTCACTGCCTCCTGGAACCCTTTCAAATGCCCCAGACAATTTGGCCCTCTCTGCTTTCCTGTGGACTCCATCCTCAAAAGCACCTGTTTTCGCTTTCGGCAGCCTCCGGAGCAAAAAAGACAAACGTCCAGCTTTTGCTGCCACAGCAAAGGTGCCAGCGGGGAAAAGGAATGCTGGTTCTCACTGCCTCCTGGAACCTGTTCAAATGCCCCAGACAATTTGGCCCTCTCTGCTTTCCTGCGGACTCCATCCTCAAAAGCACCTGTTTTCGCTTTCGGCAGCCTCCGAAGCAAAAAAGACAAACGTCCAGCTTTTGCTGCCACAGCAAAGGTGCCAGCGGGGAAAAGTAATGCTGGTTCTCACTGCCTCCTGGAACCCTTTCAAATGCCCCAGACAATTTGGCCCTCTCTGCTTTCCTGTGGACTCCATCCTCAAAAGCACCTGTTTTCGCTTTCGGCAGCCTCGGAGCAAAAAAGACAAACGTCCAGCTTTTGCTGCCACAGCAAAGGTGCCAGCGGGGAAAAGTAATGCTGGTTCTTACTGCCTCCTGGAACCCTTTCAAATGCCCCAGACAATTTGGCCCTCTCTGCTTTCCTGTGGACTCCATCCTCAAAAACACCTGTTTTCGCTTTCGGCAGCCTCCGGAGCAAAAAAGACAAACGTCCAGCTTTTGCTGCCACAGCAAAGGTGCCAGCGGGGAAAAGTAATGCTGGTTCTCACTGCCTCCTGGAACCCTTTCAAATGCCACAGACAATTTGGCCCTCTCTGCTTTCCTGCGGACTCCATCCTCAAAAGCACCTGTTTTCGCTTTCGGCAGCGTCCGGAGCAAAAAAGACAAACGTCCAGCTTTTGCTGCCACAGCAAAGGTGCCAGCGGGGAAAAGTAATGCTGGTTCTCACTGCCTCCTGGAACCCTTTCAAATGCCCCAGACAATTAAGCCCTCTCTGCTTTCCTGCGGACTCTATCCTCAAAAGCGCCTTTTTTCACTTTCGGCGCCCTCCGGTGGTAAAAAGACAAACGTCCAGCTTTTGCTGCCACAGCAAAGGTGCCAGCGGGGAAAAGTGATGCTGGTTCTCACTGCCTCCTGGAACTCTTTCAAATGCCACAGACAATTTGGCCCTCTCTGCTTTCCTGCGGACTCCATCCTCAAAAGCACCTATTTTCGCTTTCGGCAGCCTCCGGAGCAAAAAAGACAAACGTCCAGCTTTTGCTGCCACAGGAAAGGTGCCAGCGGGGAAAAGTAATGCTGGTTCTCACTGCCTCCTGGAACCCTTTCAAATGCCACAGACAATTTGGCCCTCTCTGCTTTCCTGCGGACTCCATCCTCAAAAGCACCTGTTTTCGCTTTCGGCAGCCTCCGGAGCAAAAAAGACAAACGTCCAGCTTTTGCTGCCACAGCAAAGGTGCCAGCGGGGAAAAGGAATGCTGGTTCTCACTGCCTCCTGGAACCTCTTCAAATGCCCCAGACAATTTGGCCCTCTCTGCTTTCCTGCGGACTCCATCCTCAAAAGCACCTGTTTTCGCTTTCGGCAGCCTCCGGAGCAAAAAAGACAAACGGCCAGCTTTTGCTGCCTCAGCAAAGGTGCCAGCGGGGAAAAGTAATGCTGGTTCTCACTGCCTCCTGGAACCCTTTCAAATGCCACAGACAATTTGGCCCTCTCTGCTTTCCTGCGGACTCCATCCTCAAAAGCACCTATTTATGCTTTCGGCGCCCTCCGGAGCAAAAAAGACAAACGTCCAGCTTTTGCTGCCACAACAAAGGTGCAAGCGGGGAAAAGTAATGCTGGTTCTCACTGCCTCCTGGAACCCTTTCAAATGCCACAGACAATTTGGCCCTCTCTGCTTTCCTGCGGACTCTAACCTCAAAAGCGCCTTTTTTCACTTTCGGCGCCCTCCGGAGCAAAAAAGACAAACGTCCAGCTTTTGCTGCCACAGCAAAGGTGCCAGCGGGGAAAAGTAATGCTGGTTCTCACTGCCTCCTGGAACCCTTTCAAATACCCCAGACAATTAAGCCCTCTCTGCTTTCCTGCTGACTCTATCCTCAAAAGCGCCTTTTTTCACTTTCGGCGCCCTCCGGTGGTAAAAAGACAAACGTCCAGCTTTTGCTGCCACAGCAAAGGTGCCAGCGGGGAAAAGTGATGCTGGTTCTCACTGCCTCCTGGAACTCTTTCAAATGCCACAGACAATTTGGCCCTCTCTGCTTTCCTGCGGACTCCATCCTCAAAAGCACCTATTTTCGCTTTCGGCAGCCTCCGGAGCAAAAAAGACAAACGTCCAGCTTTTGCTGCCACAGCAAAGGTGCCAGCGGGGAAAAGTAATGCTGGTTCTCACTGCCTCCTGGAACCCTTTCAAATGCCACAGACAATTTGGCCCTCTCTGCTTTCCTGTGGACTCCATCCTCAAAAGCACCTGTTTTCGCTTTCGGCAGCCTCCGGAGCAAAAAAGACAAACGTCCAGCTTTTGCTGCCACAGCAAAGGTGCCAGCGGGGAAAAGTAATGCTGGTTCTCACTGCCTCCTGGAACCCTTTCAAATGCCCCAGACAATTTGGCCCTCTCTGCTTTCCTGTGGACTCCATCCTCAAAAGCACCTGTTTTCGCTTTCGGCAGCCTCCGGAGCAAAAAAGACAAACGTCCAGCTTTTGCTGCCACAGCAAAGGTGCCAGCGGGGAAAAGGAATGCTGGTTCTCACTGCCTCCTGGAACCTGTTCAAATGCCCCAGACAATTTGGCCCTCTCTGCTTTCCTGCGGACTCCATCCTCAAAAGCACCTGTTTTCGCTTTCGGCAGCGTCCGGAGCAAAAAAGACAAACGTCCAGCTTTTGCTGCCTCAGCAAAGGTGCCAGCGGGGAAAAGTAATGCTGGTTCTCACTGCCTCCTGGAACCCTTTCAAATGCCACAGACAATTTGGCCCTCTCTGCTTTCCTGCGGACTCCATCCTCAAAAGCACCTGTTTTCGCTTTCGGCAGCCTCCGGAGCAAAAAAGACAAACGTCCAGCTTTTGCTGCCACAGCAAAGGTGCCAGCGGGGAAAAGTAATGCTGGTTCTCACTGCCTCCTGGAACCCTTTCAAATGCCACAGACAATTTGGCCCTCTCTGCTTTCCTGCGGACTCCATCCTCAAAAGCACCTGTTTTCGCTTTCGGCAGCCTCCGGAGCAAAAAAGACAAACGTCCAGCTTTTGCTGCCACAGCAAAGGTGCCAGTGGGGAAAAGTAATGCTGGTTCTCACTGCCTCCTGGAACCCTTTCAAATGCCCCTGACAATTTGGCCCTCTCTGCTTTCCTGCGGACTCTATCCTCAAAAGCGCCTTTTTTCACTTTTGGCGCGCTCCGGTGGTAAAAAGAAAAACGTCCAGCTTTTGCTGCCACAGCAAAGGTGCCAGCGGGGAAAAGTAATGCTGGTTCTCACTGCCTCCTGGAACCCTTTCAAATGCCACAGACAATTTGGCCCTCTCTGCTTTCCTGCGGACTCCATCCTCAAAAGCACCTATTTTCGCTTTCGGCAGCCTCCGGAGCAAAAAAGACAAACGTCCAGCTTTTGCTGCCACAGCAAAGGTGCCAGCGGGGAAAAGTAATGCTGGTTCTCACTGCCTCCTGGAACCCTTTCAAATGCCCCAGACAATTTGGCCCTCTCTGCTTTCCTGTGGACTCCATCCTCAAAAGCACCTGTTTTCGCTTTCGGCAGCCTCCGGAGCAAAAAAGACAAACGTCCAGCTTTTGCTGCCACAGCAAAGGTGCCAGCGGGGAAAAGTAATGCTGGTTCTCACTGCCTCCTGGAACCCTTTCAAATGCCACAGACAATTTGGCCCTCTCTGCTTTCCTGTGGACTCCATCCTCAAAAGCACCTGTTTTCGCTTTCGGCAGCCTCCGGAGCAAAAAAGACAAACGTCCAGCTTTTGCTGCCACAGCAATGGTGCCAGCGGGGAAAAGTAATGCTGGTTCTCACTGCCTCCTGGAACCTCTTCAAATGCCCCAGACAATTTGGCCCTCTCTGCTTTCCTGCGGACTCCATCCTCAAAAGCACCTGTTTTCGCTTTCGGGAGCCTCCGGAGCAAAAAAGACAAACGTCCAGCTTTTGCTGCCACAGCAAAGGTGCCAGCGGGGAAAAGTAATGCTGGTTCTCACTGCCTCCTGGAACCCTTTCAAATGCCCCAGACAATTTGGCCCTCTCTGCTTTCCTGCGGACTCCATCCTCAAAAGCACCTGTTTTCGCTTTCGGCAGCCTCCGGAGCAAAAAAGACAAACGTCCAGCTTTTGCTGCCACAGCAAAGGTGCCAGCGGGGAAAAGTAATGCTGGTTCTCACTGCCTCCTGGAACCCTTTCAAATGCCCCAGACAATTTGGCCCTCTCTGCTTTCCTGCGGACTCCATCCTCAAAAGCACCTGTTTTCGCTTTCGGCAGCCTCCGGAGCAAAAAAGACAAACGTCCAGCTTTTGCTGCCACAGCAAAGGTGCCAGCGGGGAAAAGTAATGCTGGTTCTCACTGCCTCCTGGAACCCTTTCAAATGCCACAGACAATTTGGCCCTCTCTGCTTTCCTGCGGACTCCATCCTCAAAAGCACCTGTTTTCGCTTTCGGCGCCCTCCGGTGGTAAAAAGACAAACGTCCAGCTTTTGCTGCCACAGCAAAGGTGCCAGCGGGGAAAAGTAATGCTGGTTCTCACTGCCTCCTGGAACTCTTTCAAATGCCACAGACAATTTGGCCCTCTCTGCTTTCCTGCGGACTCCATCCTCAAAAGCACCTATTTTCGCTTTCGGCAGCCTCCGGAGCAAAAAAGACAAACGTCCAGCTTTTGCTGCCACAGCAAAGGTGCCAGCGGGGAAAAGTAATGCTGGTTCTCACTGCCTCCTGGAACCCTTTCAAATGCCACAGACAATTTGGCCCTCTCTGCTTTCCTGTGGACTCCATCCTCAAAAGCACCTGTTTTCGCTTTCGGCAGCCTCCGGAGCAAAAAAGACAAACGTCCAGCTTTTGCTGCCACAGCAAAGGTGCCAGCGGGGAAAAGTAATGCTGGTTCTCACTGCCTCCTGGAACCTCTTCAAATGCCCCAGACAATTTGGCCCTCTCTGCTTTCCTGCGGACTCCATCCTTAAAAGCACCTGTTTTCGCTTTCGGCAACCTCCGGAGCAAAAAAGACAAACGTCCAGGGTTTGCTGCCACAGCAAAGGTGCCAGCGGGGAAAAGTAATGCTGGTTCTCACTGCCTCCTGGAACCCTTTCAAATGCCACAGACAATTTGGCCCTCTCTGCTTTCCTGCGGACTCCATCCTCAAAAGCACTTATTTTTGCTTTCGGCGCCCTCCGGAGCAAAAAAGACAAACGTCCAGCTTTTGCTGCCACAGCAAAGGTGCCAGCAGGGAAAAGTAATGCTGGTTCTCACTGCCTCCTGGAACTCCTTCAAATGCCACAGACAATTTGGCCCTCTCTGCTTTCCTGCGGACTCCATCCTCAAAAGCACCTGTTTTCGCTTTCGGCAACCTCCGGAGCAAAAAAGACAAACGTCCAGCTTTTGCTGCCACAGCAAAGGTGCCAGCGGGGAAAAGTAATGCTGGTTCTCACTGCCTCCTGGAACCCTTTCAAATGCCCCAGACAATTTGGCCCTCTCTGCTTTCCTGCAGACTCCATCCTCAAAAGCACCTGTTTTCGCTTTCGGCAGCCTCCGGAGCAAAAAAGACAAACGTCCAGCTTTTGCTGCCACAGCAAAGGTGCCAGCGGGGAAAAGTAATGCTGGTTCTCACTGCCTCCTGGAACCTCTTCAAATGCCCCAGACAATTTGGCCCTCTCTGCTTTCCTGCGGACTCCATCCTCAAAAGCACCTGTTTTCGCTTTCGGCAGCCTCCGGAGCAAAAAAGACAAACGTCCAGCTTTTGCTGCCACAGCAAAGGTGCCAGCGGGGAAAAGTAATGCTGGTTCTCACTGCCTCCTGGAACCCTTTCAAATGCCCCTGACAATTTGGCCCTCTCTGCTTTCCTGCGGACTCTATCCTCAAAAGCGCCTTTTTTCACTTTCGGCGCCCTCCGGTGGTAAAAAGACAAACGTCCAGCTTTTGCTGCCACAGCAAAGGTGCCAGCGGGGAAAAGTAATGCTGGTTCTCACTGCCTCCTGGAACTCTTTCAAATGCCACAGACAATTTGGCCCTCTCTGCTTTCCTGCGGACTCCATCCTCAAAAGCACCTATTTTCGCTTTCGGCAGCCTCCGGAGCATAAAAGACAAACGTCCAGCTTTTGCTGCCACAGCAAAGGTGCCAGCGGGGAAAAGTAATGCTGGTTCTCACTGCCTCCTGGAACCCTTTCAAATGCCACAGACAATTTGGCCCTCTCTGCTTTCCTGCGGACTCCATCCTCAAAAGCACCTGTTTTCGCTTTCGGCAGCCTCCGGAGCAAAAAAGACAAACGTCCAGCTTTTGCTGCCACAGCAAAGGTGCCAGCGGGGAAAAGTAATGCTGGTTCTCACTGCCTCCTGGAACCCTTTCAAATGCCCCAGACAATTTGGCCCTCTCTGCTTTCCTGCGGACTCCATCCTCAAAAGCACCTGTTTTCGCTTTCGGCAGCCTCCGGAGCAAAAAAGACAAACGTCCAGCTTTTGCTGCCACAGCAAAGGTGCCAGCGGGGAAAAGTAATGCTGGTTCTCACTGCCTCCTGGAACCCTTTCAAATGCCACAGACAATTTGGCCCTCTCTGCTTTCCTGTGGACTCCATCCTCAAAAGCACCTGTTTTCGCTTTCGGCAGCCTCCGGAGCAAAAAAGACAAACGTCCAGCTTTTGCTGCCACAGCAAAGGTGCCAGCGGGGAAAAGTAATGCTGGTTCTCACTGCCTCCTGGAACCCTTTCAAATGCCCCAGACAATTTGGCCCTCTCTGCTTTCCTGCGGACTCCATCCTCAAAAGCACCTGTTTTCGCTTTCGGCAGCCTCCGGAGCAAAAAAGACAAACGTCCAGCTTTTGCTGCCACAGCAAAGGTGCCAGCGGGGAAAAGTAATGCTGGTTCTCACTGCCTCCTGGAACCTCTTCAAATGCCCCAGACAATTTGGCCCTCTCTGCTTTCCTGCGGACTCCATCCTCAAAAGCACCTGTTTTCGCTTTCGGCAACCTCCGGAGCAAAAAAGACAAACGTCCAGCTTTTGCTGCCACAGCAAAGGTGCCAGCGGGGAAAAGTAATGCTGGTTCTCACTGCCTCCTGGAACCCTTTCAAATGCCACAGACAATTTGGCCCTCTCTGCTTTCCTGCGGACTCCATCCTCAAAAGCACCTGTTTTCGCTTTCGGCAGCCTCCGGAGCAAAAAAGACAAACGTCCAGCTTTTGCTGCCACAGCAAAGGTGCCAGCGGGGAAAAGTAATGCTGGTTCTCACTGCCTCCTGGAACCCTTTCAAATGCCACAGACAATTTGGCCCTCTCTGCTTTCCTGCGGACTCCATCCTCAAAAGCACCTGTTTTCGCTTTCGGCGCCCTCCGGTGGTAAAAAGACAAACGTCCAGCTTTTGCTGCCACAGCAAAGGTGCCAGCGGGGAAAAGTAATGCTGGTTCTCACTGCCTCCTGGAACTCTTTCAAATGCCACAGACAATTTGGCCCTCTCTGCTTTCCTGCGGACTCCATCCTCAAAAGCACCTATTTTCGCTTTCGGCAGCCTCTGGAGCAAAAAAGACAAACGTCCAGCTTTTGCTGCCACAGCAAACATGCCAGCGGGGAAAAGTAATGCTGGTTCTCACTGCCTCCTGGAACCCTTTCAAATGCCCCAGACAATTTGGCCCTCTCTGCTTTCCTGCGGACTCCATCCTCAAAAGCACCTGTTTTCGCTTTCGGCAGCCTCCGGAGCAAAAAAGACAAACGTCCAGCTTTTGCTGCCACAACAAAGGTGCCAGCGGGGAAAAGTAATGCTGGTTCTCACTGCCTCCTGGAACCCTTTCAAATGCCCCAGACAATTTGGCCCTCTCTGCTTTCCTGCGGACTCCATCCTCAAAAGCACCTGTTTTCGCTTTCGGCAACCTCCGGAGCAAAAAAGACAAACGTCCAGCTTTTGCTGCCACAGCAAAGGTGCCAGCGGGGAAAAGTAATGCTGGTTCTCACTGCCTCCTGGAACCCTTTCAAATGCCCCAGACAATTTGGCCCTCTCTGCTTTCCTGCGGACTCCATCCTCAAAAGCACCTGTTTTCGCTTTCGGCAGCCTCCGGAGCAAAAAAGACAAACGTCCAGCTTTTGCTGCCACAGCAAAGGTGCCAGCGGGGAAAAGTAATGCTGGTTCTCACTGCCTCCTGGAACCTCTTCAAATGCCCCAGACAATTTGGCCCTCTCTGCTTTCCTGCGGACTCCATCCTCAAAAGCACCTGTTTTCGCTTTCGGCAGCCTCCGGAGCAAAAAAGACAAACGTCCAGCTTTTGCTGCCACAGCAAAGGTGCCAGCGGGGAAAAGTAATGCTGGTTCTCACTGCCTCCTGGAACCCTTTCAAATGCCCCTGACAATTTGGCCCTCTCTGCTTTCCTGCGGACTCTATCCTCAAAAGCGCCTTTTTTCACTTTTGGCGCCCTCCGGTGGTAAAAAGACAAACGTCCAGCTTTTGCTGCCACAGCAAAGGTGCCAGCGGGGAAAAGTAATGCTGGTTCTCACTGCCTCCTGGAACTCTTTCAAATGCCACAGACAATTTGGCCCTCTCTGCTTTCCTGCGGACTCCATCCTCAAAAGCACCTATTTTCGCTTTCGGCAGCCTCCGGAGCATAAAAGACAAACGTCCAGCTTTTGCTGCCACAGCAAAGGTGCCAGCGGGGAAAAGTAATGCTGGTTCTCACTGCCTCCTGGAACCCTTTCAAATGCCACAGACAATTTGGCCCTCTCTGCTTTCCTGTGGACTCCATCCTCAAAAGCACCTGTTTTCGCTTTCGGCAGCCTCCGGAGCAAAAAAGACAAACGTCCAGCTTTTGCTGCCACAGCAAAGGTGCCAGCGGGGAAAAGTAATGCTGGTTCTCACTGCCTCCTGGAACCCTTTCAAATGCCCCAGACAATTTGGCCCTCTCTGCTTTCCTGCGGACTCCATCCTCAAAAGCACCTGTTTTCGCTTTCGGCAGCCTCCGGAGCAAAAAAGACAAACGTCCAGCTTTTGCTGCCACAGCAAAGGTGCCAGCGGGGAAAAGTAATGCTGGTTCTCACTGCCTCCTGGAACCTCTTCAAATGCCCCAGACAATTTGGCCCTCTCTGCTTTCCTGCGGACTCCATCCTTAAAAGCACCTGTTTTCGCTTTCGGCAACCTCCGGAGCAAAAAAGACAAACGTCCAGGGTTTGCTGCCACAGCAAAGGTGCCAGCGGGGAAAAGTAATGCTGGTTCTCACTGCCTCCTGGAACCCTTTCAAATGCCCCAGACAATTTGGCCCTCTCTGCTTTCCTGCGGACTCCATCCTCAAAAGCACCTATTTTTGCTTTCGGCGCCCTCCGGAGCAAAAAAGACAAACGTCCAGCTTTTGCTGCCACAGCAAAGGTGTCAGCAGGGAAAAGTAATGCTGGTTCTCACTGCCTCCTGGAACTCCTTCAAATGCCACAGACAATTTGGCCCTCTCTGCTTTCCTGCGGACTCCATCCTCAAAAGCACCTGTTTTCGCTTTCGGCAGCCTCCGGAGCAAAAAAGACAAACGTCCAGCTTTTGCTGCCACAGCAAAGGTGCCAGCGGGGAAAAGTAATGCTGGTTCTCACTGCCTCCTGGAACCCTTTCAAATGCCCCAGACAATTTGGCCCTCTCTGCTTTGCTGCGGACTCCATCCTCAAAAGCAGCTGTTTTCGCTTTCGGCAGCCTCCGGAGCAAAAAAGACAAACGTCCAGCTTTTGCTGCCACAGCAAAGGTGCCAGCGGGGAAAAGTAATGCTGGTTCTCACTGCCTCCTGGAACCCTTTCAAATGCCCCAGACAATTTGGCCCTCTCTGCTTTCCTGCGGACTCCATCCTCAAAAGCACCTGTTTTCGCTTTCGGCAGCCTCCGGAGCAAAAAAGACAAACGTCCAGCTTTTGCTGCCACAGCAAAGGTGCC
Organism: Vanellus vanellus; assembly: GCF_965231255.1. Taxonomy (NCBI): domain Eukaryota; kingdom Metazoa; phylum Chordata; class Aves; order Charadriiformes; family Charadriidae; genus Vanellus; species Vanellus vanellus. The sequence continues at coordinate 31,343 of NW_028126628.1, forward strand.
AGCGGGGAAAAGTAATGCTGGTTCTCACTGCCTCCTGGAACCCTTTCAAATGCCACAGACAATTTGGCCCTCTCTGCTTTCCTGCGGACTCCATCCTCAAAAGCACCTGTTTTCGCTTTCGGCGCCCTCCGGTGGTAAAAAGACAAACGTCCAGCTTTTGCTGCCACAGCAAAGGTGCCAGCGGGGAAAAGTAATGCTGGTTCTCACTGCCTCCTGGAACTCTTTCAAATGCCACAGACAATTTGGCCCTCTCTGCTTTCCTGCGGACTCCATCCTCAAAAGCACCTATTTTCGCTTTCGGCAGCCTCCGGAGCAAAAAAGACAAACGTCCAGCTTTTGCTGCCACAGCAAAGGTGCCAGCGGGGAAAAGTAATGCTGGTTCTCACTGCCTCCTGGAACCCTTTCAAATGCCACAGACAATTTGGCCCTCTCTGCTTTCCTGTGGACTCCATCCTCAAAAGCACCTGTTTTCGCTTTCGGCAGCCTCCGGAGCAAAAAAGACAAACGTCCAGCTTTTGCTGCCACAGCAAAGGTGCCAGCGGGGAAAAGTAATGCTGGTTCTCACTGCCTCCTGGAACCTCTTCAAATGCCCCAGACAATTTGGCCCTCTCTGCTTTCCTGCGGACTCCATCCTTAAAAGCACCTGTTTTCGCTTTCGGCAGCCTCCGGAGCAAAAAAGACAAACGTCCAGCTTTTGCTGCCACAGCAAAGGTGCCAGCGGGGAAAAGTAATGCTGGTTCTCACTGCCTCCTGGAACCTCTTCAAATGCCCCAGACAATTTGGCTCTCTCTGCTTTCCTGCGGACTCCATCCTCAAAAGCACCTGTTTTCGCTTTCGGCAGCCTCCGGAGCAAAAAAGACAAACGTCCAGCTTTTGCTGCCACAGCAAACATGCCAGCGGGGAAAAGTAATGCTGGTTCTCACTGCCTCCTGGAACCCTTTCAAATGCCCCAGACAATTTGGCCCTCTCTGCTTTCCTGCGGACTCCATCCTCAAAAGCACCTGTTTTCGCTTTCGGCAGCCTCCGGAGCAAAAAAGACAAACGTCCAGCTTTTGCTGCCACAACAAAGGTGCCAGCGGGGAAAAGTAATGCTGGTTCTCACTGCCTCCTGGAACCCTTTCAAATGCCCCAGACAATTTGGCCCTCTCTGCTTTCCTGCGGACTCCATCCTCAAAAGCACCTGTTTTCGCTTTCGGCGCCCTCCGGTGGTAAAAAGACAAACGTCCAGCTTTTGCTGCCACAGCAAAGGTGCCAGCGGGGAAAAGTAATGCTGGTTCTCACTGCCTCCTGGAACTCTTTCAAATGCCACAGACAATTTGGCCCTCTCTGCTTTCCTGCGGACTCCATCCTCAAAAGCACCTATTTTCGCTTTCGGCAGCCTCCGGAGCAAAAAAGACAAACGTCCAGCTTTTGCTGCCACAGCAAAGGTGCCAGCGGGGAAAAGTAATGCTGGTTCTCACTGCCTCCTGGAACCCTTTCAAATGCCACAGACAATTTGGCCCTCTCTGCTTTCCTGTGGACTCCATCCTCAAAAGCACCTGTTTTCGCTTTCGGCAGCCTCCGGAGCAAAAAAGACAAACGTCCAGCTTTTGCTGCCACAGCAAAGGTGCCAGCGGGGAAAAGTAATGCTGGTTCTCACTGCCTCCTGGAACCTCTTCAAATGCCCCAGACAATTTGGCCCTCTCTGCTTTCCTGCGGACTCCATCCTTAAAAGCACCTGTTTTCGCTTTCGGCAGCCTCCGGAGCAAAAAAGACAAACGTCCAGCTTTTGCTGCCACAGCAAAGGTGCCAGCGGGGAAAAGTAATGCTGGTTCTCACTGCCTCCTGGAACCTCTTCAAATGCCCCAGACAATTTGGCTCTCTCTGCTTTCCTGCGGACTCCATCCTCAAAAGCACCTGTTTTCGCTTTCGGCAGCCTCCGGAGCAAAAAAGACAAACGTCCAGCTTTTGCTGCCACAGCAAACATGCCAGCGGGGAAAAGTAATGCTGGTTCTCACTGCCTCCTGGAACCCTTTCAAATGCCCCAGACAATTTGGCCCTCTCTGCTTTCCTGCGGACTCCATCCTCTAAAGCACCTGTTTTCGCTTTCGGCAGCCTCCGGAGCAAAAAAGACAAACGTCCAGCTTTTGCTGCCACAACAAAGGTGCCAGCGGGGAAAAGTAATGCTGGTTCTCACTGCCTCCTGGAACCCTTTCAAATGCCCCAGACAATTTGGCCCTCTCTGCTTTCCTGCGGACTCCATCCTCAAAAGCACCTGTTTTCGCTTTCGGCAACCTCCGGAGCAAAAAAGACAAACGTCCAGCTTTTGCTGCCACAGCAAAGGTGCCAGCGGGGAAAAGTAATGCTGGTTCTCACTGCCTCCTGGAACCCTTTCAAATGCCCCAGACAATTTGGCCCTCTCTGCTTTCCTGCGGACTCCATCCTCAAAAGCACCTGTTTTCGCTTTCGGCAGCCTCCGGAGCAAAAAAGACAAACGTCCAGCTTTTGCTGCCACAGCAAAGGTGCCAGCGGGGAAAAGTAATGCTGGTTCTCACTGCCTCCTGGAACCTCTTCAAATGCCCCAGACAATTTGGCCCTCTCTGCTTTCCTGCGGACTCCATCCTCAAAAGCACCTGTTTTCGCTTTCGGCAGCCTCCGGAGCAAAAAAGACAAACGTCCAGCTTTTGCTGCCACAGCAAAGGTGCCAGCGGGGAAAAGTAATGCTGGTTCTCACTGCCTCCTGGAACCCTTTCAAATGCCCCTGACAATTTGGCTCTCTCTGCTTTCCTGCGGACTCTATCCTCAAAAGCGCCTTTTTTCACTTTTGGCGCCCTCCGGTGGTAAAAAGACAAACGTCCAGCTTTTGCTGCCACAGCAAAGGTGCCAGCGGGGAAAAGTAATGCTGGTTCTCACTGCCTCCTGGAACTCTTTCAAATGCCACAGACAATTTGGCCCTCTCTGCTTTCCTGCGGACTCCATCCTCAAAAGCACCTATTTTCGCTTTCGGCAGCCTCCGGAGCATAAAAGACAAACGTCCAGCTTTTGCTGCCACAGCAAAGGTGCCAGCGGGGAAAAGTAATGCTGGTTCTCACTGCCTCCTGGAACCCTTTCAAATGCCACAGACAATTTGGCCCTCTCTGCTTTCCTGTGGACTCCATCCTCAAAAGCACCTGTTTTCGCTTTCGGCAGCCTCCGGAGCAAAAAAGACAAACGTCCAGCTTTTGCTGCCACAGCAAAGGTGCCAGCGGGGAAAAGTAATGCTGGTTCTCACTGCCTCCTAGAACCCTTTCAAATGCCCCAGACAATTTGGCCCTCTCTGCTTTCCTGCGGACTCCATCCTCAAAAGCACCTGTTTTCGCTTTCGGCAGCCTCCGGAGCAAAAAAGACAAACGTCCAGCTTTTGCTGCCACAGCAAAGGTGCCAGCGGGGAAAAGTAATGCTGGTTCTCACTGCCTCCTGGAACCTCTTCAAATGCCCCAGACAATTTGGCCCTCTCTGCTTTCCTGCGGACTCCATCCTTAAAAGCACCTGTTTTCGCTTTCGGCAACCTCCGGAGCAAAAAAGACAAACGTCCAGGGTTTGCTGCCACAGCAAAGGTGCCAGCGGGGAAAAGTAATGCTGGTTCTCACTGCCTCCTGGAACCCTTTCAAATGCCCCAGACAATTTGGCCCTCTCTGCTTTCCTGCGGACTCCATCCTCAAAAGCACCTATTTTTGCTTTCGGTGCCCTCCGGAGCAAAAAAGACAAACGTCCAGCTTTTGCTGCCACAGCAAAGGTGCCAGCAGGGAAAAGTAATGCTGGTTCTCACTGCCTCCTGGAACTCCTTCAAATGCCACAGACAATTTGGCCCTCTCTGCTTTCCTGCGGACTCCATCCTCAAAAGCACCTGTTTTCGCTTTCGGCAGCCTCCGGAGCAAAAAAGACAAACGTCCAGCTTTTGCTGCCACAGCAAAGGTGCCAGCGGGGAAAAGTAATGCTGGTTCTCACTGCCTCCTGGAACCCTTTCAAATGCCCCAGACAATTTGGCCCTCTCTGCTTTGCTGCGGACTCCATCCTCAAAAGCAGCTGTTTTCGCTTTCGGCAGCCTCCGGAGCAAAAAAGACAAACGTCCAGCTTTTGCTGCCACAGCAAAGGTGCCAGCGGGGAAAAGTAATGCTGGTTCTCACTGCCTCCTGGAACCCTTTCAAATGCCCCAGACAATTTGGCCCTCTCTGCTTTCCTGCGGACTCCATCCTCAAAAGCACCTGTTTTCGCTTTCGGCAGCCTCCGGAGCAAAAAAGACAAACGTCCAGCTTTTGCTGCCACAGCAAAGGTGCCAGCGGGGAAAAGTAATGCTGGTTCTCACTGCCTCCTGGAACCCTTTCAAATGCCCCAGACATTTTGGCCCTCTCTGCTTTCCTGCGGACTCCATCCTCAAAAGAACCTATTTTCCCTTTCGGCGCCCTCCGGAGCAAAAAAGACAAACGTCCAGCTTTTGCTGCCACAGCAAAGGTGCCAGCGGGGAAAAGTAATGCTGGTTCTCACTGCCTCCTGGAACCCTTTCAAATGCCACAGACAATTTGGCCCTCTCTGCTTTCCTGCGGACTCCATCCTCAAAAGCACCTATTTTCGCTTTCGGCAACCTCCGGACCAAAAAAGACAAACGTCCAGCTTTTGCTGCCACAGCAAAGGTGCCAGCGGGGAAAAGTAATGCTGGTTCTCACTGCCTCCTGGAACCCTTTCAAATGCCCCAGACAATTTGGCCCTCTCTGCTTTCCTGCGGACTCCATCCTCAAAAGCAGCTGTTTTCGCTTTCGGCAGCCTCCGGAGCAAAAAAGACAAACGTCCAGCTTTTGCTGCCACAGCAAAGGTGCCAGCGGGGAAAAGTAATGCTGGTTCTCACTGCCTCCTGGAACCCTTTCAAATGCCACAGACAATTTGGCCCTCTCTGCTTTCCTGCGGACTCCATCCTCAAAAGCACCTGTTTTCGCTTTCGGCAGCCTCCGGAGCAAAAAAGACAAACGTCCAGCTTTTGCTGCCACAGCAAAGGTGCCAGCGGGGAAAAGTAATGCTGGTTCTCACTGCCTCCTGGAACCCTTTCAAATGCCCCAGACAATTTGGCCCTCTCTGCTTTCCTGCGGACTCCATCCTCAAAAGCACCTGTTTTCGCTTTCGGCAGCCTCCGGAGCAAAAAAGACAAACGTCCAGCTTTTGCTGCCACAGCAAAGGTGCCAGCGGGGAAAAGTAATGCTGGTTCTCACTGCCTCCTGGAACCCTTTCAAATGCCCCAGACAATTTGGCCCTCTCTGCTTTCCTGCGGACTCCATCCTCAAAAGCACCTGTTTTCGCTTTCGGCAGCCTCCGGAGCAAAAAAGACAAACGTCCAGCTTTTGCTGCCACAACAAAGGTGCCAGCGGGGAAAAGTAATGCTGGTTCTCACTGCCTCCTGGAACCCTTTCAAATGCCCCAGACAATTTGGCCCTCTCTGCTTTCCTGCGGACTCCATCCTCAAAAGCACCTGTTTTCGCTTTCGGCAACCTCCGGAGCAAAAAAGACAAACGTCCAGCTTTTGCTGCCACAGCAAAGGTGCCAGCGGGGAAAAGTAATGCTGGTTCTCACTGCCTCCTGGAACCCTTTCAAATGCCCCAGACAATTTGGCCCTCTCTGCTTTCCTGCGGACTCCATCCTCAAAAGCACCTATTTTCGCTTTCGGCAGCCTCCGGAGCAAAAAAGACAAACGTCCAGCTTTTGCTGCCACAGCAAAGGTGCCAGCGGGGAAAAGTAATGCTGGTTCTCACTGCCTCCTGGAACCTCTTCAAATGCCCCAGACAATTTGGCCCTCTCTGCTTTCCTGCGGACTCCATCCTCAAAAGCACCTGTTTTCGCTTTCGGCAGCCTCCGGAGCAAAAAAGACAAACGTCCAGCTTTTGCTGCCACAGCAAAGGTGCCAGCGGGGAAAAGTAATGCTGGTTCTCACTGCCTCCTGGAACCCTTTCAAATGCCCCTGACAATTTGGCCCTCTCTGCTTTCCTGCGGACTCTATCCTCAAAAGCGCCTTTTTTCACTTTCGGCGCCCTCCGGTGGTAAAAAGACAAACGTCCAGCTTTTGCTGCCACAGCAAAGGTGCCAGCGGGGAAAAGTAATGCTGGTTCTCACTGCCTCCTGGAACTCTTTCAAATGCCACAGACAATTTGGCCCTCTCTGCTTTCCTGCGGACTCCATCCTCAAAAGCACCTATTTTCACTTTCGGCAGCCTCCGGAGCATAAAAGACAAACGTCCAGCTTTTGCTGCCACAGCAAAGGTGCCAGCGGGGAAAAGTAATGCTGGTTCTCACTGCCTCCTGGAACCCTTTCAAATGCCACAGACAATTTGGCCCTCTCTGCTTTCCTGTGGACTCCATCCTCAAAAGCACCTGTTTTCGCTTTCGGCAGCCTCCGGAGCAAAAAAGACAAACGTCCAGCTTTTGCTGCCACAGCAAAGGTGCCAGCGGGGAAAAGTAATGCTGGTTCTCACTGCCTCCTGGAACCCTTTCAAATGCCCCAGACAATTTGGCCCTCTCTGCTTTCCTGCGGACTCCATCCTCAAAAGCACCTGTTTTCGCTTTCGGCAGCCTCCGGAGCAAAAAAGACAAACGTCCAGCTTTTGCTGCCACAGCAAAGGTGCCAGCGGGGAAAAGTAATGCTGGTTCTCACTGCCTCCTGGAACCTCTTCAAATGCCCCAGACAATTTGGCCCTCTCTGCTTTCCTGCGGACTCCATCCTCAAAAGCACCTGTTTTCGCTTTCGGCAACCTCAGGAGCAAAAAAGACAAACGTCCAGGGTTTGCTGCCACAGCAAAGGTGCCAGCGGGGAAAAGTAATGCTGGTTCTCACTGCCTCCTGGAACCCTTTCAAATGCCACAGACAATTTGGCCCTCTCTGCTTTCCTGCGGACTCCATCCTCAAAAGCACCTATTTTTGCTTTCGGCGCCCTCCGGAGCAAAAAAGACAAACGTCCAGCTTTTGCTGCCACAGCAAAGGTGCCAGCAGGGAAAAGTAATGCTGGTTCTCACTGCCTCCTGGAACTCCTTCAAATGCCACAGACAATTTGGCCCTCTCTGCTTTCCTGCGGACTCCATCCTCAAAAGCACCTGTTTTCGCTTTCGGCAGCCTCCGGAGCAAAAAAGACAAACGTCCAGCTTTTGCTGCCACAGCAAAGGTGCCAGCGGGGAAAAGTAATGCTGGTTCTCACTGCCTCCTGGAACCCTTTCAAATGCCCCAGACAATTTGGCCCTCTCTGCTTTCCTGCGGACTCCATCCTCAAAAGCACCTGTTTTCGCTTTCGGCAGCCTCCGGAGCAAAAAAGACAAACGTCCAGCTTTTGCTGCCACAGCAAAGGTGCCAGCGGGGAAAAGTAATGCTGGTTCTCACTGCCTCCTGGAACCCTTTCAAATGCCACAGACAATTTGGCCCTCTCTGCTTTCCTGCGGACTCCATCCTCAAAAGCACCTGTTTTCGCTTTCGTCAGCCTCCGGAGCAAAAAAGACAAACGTCCAGCTTTTGCTGCCACAGCAAAGGTGCCAGCGGGGAAAAGTAATGCTGGTTCTCACTGCCTCCTGGAACCCTTTCAAATGCCACAGACAATTTGGCCCTCTCTGCTTTCCTGCGGACTCCATCCTCAAAAGAACCTATTTTCCCTTTCGGCGCCCTCCGGAGCAAAAAAGAAAAACGTCCAGCTTTTGCTGCCACAGCAAAGGTGCCAGCGGGGAAAAGTAATGCTGGTTCTCACTGCCTCCTGGAACCCTTTCAAATGCCACAGACAATTTGGCCCTCTCTGCTTTCCTGCGGACTCCATCCTCAAAAGCACCTGTTTTCGCTTTCGGCAACCTCCGGAGCAAAAAAGACAAACGTCCAGCTTTTGCTGCCACAGCAAAGGTGCCAGCGGGGAAAAGTAATGCTGGTTCTCACTGCCTCCTGGAACCCTTTCAAATGCCACAGACAATTTGGCCCTCTCTGCTTTCCTGCGGACTCCATCCTCAAAAGCACCTGTTTTCGCTTTCGGCAGCCTCCGGAGCAAAAAAGACAAACGTCCAGCTTTTGCTGCCACAGCAAAGGTGCCAGCGGGGAAAAGTAATGCTGGTTCTCACTGCCTCCTGGAACCCTTTCAAATGCCACAGACAATTTGGCCCTCTCTGCTTTGCTGCGGACTCCATCCTCAAAAGCAGCTGTTTTCGCTTTCGGCAGCCTCCGGAGCAAAAAAGACAAACGTCCAGCTTTTGCTGCCACAGCAAAGGTGCCAGCGGGGAAAAGTAATGCTGGTTCTCACTGCCTCCTGGAACCCTTTCAAATGCCCCAGACAATTTGGCCCTCTCTGCTTTCCTGCGGACTCCATCCTCAAAAGCACCTGTTTTCGCTTTCGGCAGCCTCCGGAGCAAAAAAGACAAACGTCCAGCTTTTGCTGCCACAGCAAAGGTGCCAGCGGGGAAAAGTAATGCTGGTTCTCACTGCCTCCTGGAACCCTTTCAAATGCCCCAGACAATTTGGCCCTCTCTGCTTTCCTGCGGACTCCATCCTCAAAAGCACCTATTTTTGCTTTCGGCGCCCTCCGGAGCAAAAAAGACAAACGTCCAGCTTTTGCTGCCACAGCAAAGGTGCCAGCGGGGAAAAGTAATGCTGGTTCTCACTGCCTCCTGGAACCCTTTCAAATGCCACAGACAATTTGGCCCTCTCTGCTTTCCTGCGGACTCCATCCTCAAAAGCACCTGTTTTCGCTTTCGGCAGCCTCCGGAGCAAAAAAGACAAACGTCCAGCTTTTGCTGCCACAGCAAAGGTGCCAGCGGGGAAAAGTAATGCTGGTTCTCACTGCCTCCTGGAACCCTTTCAAATGCCACAGACAATTTGGCCCTCTCTGCTTTCCTGCGGACTCCATCCTCAAAAGCACCTGTTTTCGCTTTCGGCAGCCTCCGGAGCAAAAAAGACAAACGTCCAGCTTTTGCTGCCACAGCAAAGGTGCCAGCGGGGAAAAGTAATGCTGGTTCTCACTGCCTCCTGGAACCCTTTCAAATGCCACAGACAATTTGGCCCTCTCTGCTTTCCTGCGGACTCCATCCTCAAAAGAACCTATTTTCCCTTTCGGCGCCCTCCGGAGCAAAAAAGACAAACGTCCAGCTTTTGCTGCCACAGCAAAGGTGCCAGCGGGGAAAAGTAATGCTGGTTCTCACTGCCTCCTGGAACCCTTTCAAATGCCACAGACAATTTGGCCCTCTCTGCTTTCCTGCGGACTCCATCCTCAAAAGCACCTGTTTTCGCTTTCGGCAGCCTCCGGAGCAAAAAAGACAAACGTCCAGCTTTTGCTGCCACAGCAAAGGTGCCAGCGGGGAAAAGTAATGCTGGTTCTCACTGCCTCCTGGAACCCTTTCAAATGCCCCAGACAATTTGGCCCTCTCTGCTTTCCTGCGGACTCCATCCTCAAAAGCACCTGTTTTCGCTTTCGGCAGCCTCCGGAGCAAAAAAGACAAACGTCCAGCTTTTGCTGCCACAGCAAAGGTGCCAGCGGGGAAAAGTAATGCTGGTTCTCACTGCCTCCTGGAACCCTTTCAAATGCCACAGACAATTTGGCCCTCTCTGCTTTGCTGCGGACTCCATCCTCAAAAGCAGCTGTTTTCGCTTTCGGCAGCCTCCGGAGCAAAAAAGACAAACGTCCAGCTTTTGCTGTCACAGCAAAGGTGCCAGCGGGGAAAAGTAATGCTGGTTCTCACTGCCTCCTGGAACCCTTTCAAATGCCACAGACAATTTGGCCCTCTCTGCTTTCCTGCGGACTCCATCCTCAAAAGAACCTATTTTTGCTTTCGGCGCCCTCCGGAGCAAAAAAGACAAACGTCCAGCTTTTGCTGCCACAGCAAAGGTGCCAGCGGGGAAAAGTAATGCTGGTTCTCACTGCCTCCTGGAACCCTTTCAAATGCCACAGACAATTTGGCCCTCTCTGCTTTCCTGCGGACTCCATCCTCAAAAGCACCTGTTTTCGCTTTCGGCAGCCTCCGGAGCAAAAAAGACAAACGTCCAGCTTTTGCTGCCACAGCAAAGGTGCCAGCTGGGAAAAGTAATGCTGGTTCTCACTGCCTCCTGGAACCCTTTCAAATGCCACAGACAATTTGGCCCTCTCTGCTTTCCTGCGGACTCCATCCTCAAAAGCAGCTGTTTTCGCTTTCGGCAGCCTCCGGAGCAAAAAAGACAAACGTCCAGCTTTTGCTGCCACAGCAAAGGTGCCAGCGGGGAAAAGTAATGCTGGTTCTCACTGCCTCCTGGAACCCTTTCAAATGCCCCAGACAATTTGGCCCTCTCTGCTTTGCTGCGGACTCCATCCTCAAAAGCACCTGTTTTCGCTTTCGGCAGCCTCCGGAGCAAAAAAGACAAACGTCCAGCTTTTGCTGCCACAGCAAAGGTGCCAGCGGGGAAAAGTAATGCTGGTTCTCACTGCCTCCTGGAACTCTTTCAAATGCCACAGACAATTTGGCCCTCTCTGCTTTCCTGCGGACTCCATCCTCAAAAGAACCTATTTTTGCTTTCGGCGCCCTCCGGAGCAAAAAAGACAAACGTCCAGCTTTTGCTGCCACAGCAAAGGTACCAGCGGGGAAAAGTAATGCTGGTTCTCACTGCCTCCTGGAACCTCTTCAAATGCCACAGACAATTAAGCCCTCTCTGCTTTCCTGCGGACTCCATCCTCAAACGCACCTGTTTTCGCTTTCGGCAGCCTCCGGAGCAAAAAAGACAAACGTCCAGCTTTTGCTGCCACAGCAAAGGTGCCAGCGGGGAAAAGTAATGCTGGTTCTCACTGCCTCCTGGAACCCTTTCAAATGCCACAGACAATTTGGCCCTCTCTGCTTTCCTGCGGACTCCATCCTCAAAAGCACCTGTTTTCGCTTTCGGCAGCCTCCGGAGCAAAAAAGACAAACGTCCAGCTTTTGCTGCCACAGCAAAGGTGCCAGCGGGGAAAAGTAATGCTGGTTCTCACTGCCTCCTGGAACCTCTTCAAATGCCCCAGACAATTTGGCCCTCTCTGCTTTCCTGCGGACTCCATCCTCAAAAGCACCTGTTTTCGCTTTCGGCAGCCTCCGGAGCAAAAAAGACAAACGTCCAGCTTTTGCTGCCACAGCAAAGGTGCCAGCGGGGAAAAGTAATGCTGGTTCTCACTGCCTCCTGGAACCCTTTCAAATGCCACAGACAATTTGGCCCTCTCTGCTTTCCTGCGGACTCCATCCTCAAAAGAACCTATTTTCCCTTTCGGCGCCCTCCGGAGCAAAATAGACAAACGTCCAGCTTTTGCTGCCACAGCAAAGGTGCCAGCGGGGAAAAGTAATGCTGGTTCTCACTGCCTCCTGGAACCCTTTCAAATGCCCCTGACAATTTGGCCCTCTCTGCTTTCCTGCGGACTCTATCCTCTAAAGCACCTGTTTTCACTTTCGGCGCCCTCCGGTGGTAAAAAGACAAACGTCCAGCTTTTGCTGCCACAGCAAAGGTGCCAGCGGGGAAAAGTAATGCTGGTTCTCACTGCCTCCTGGAACTCTTTCAAATGCCCCAGACAATTTGGCCCTCTCTGCTTTCCTGCGGACTCCATCCTCAAAAGCACCTATTTTCGCTTTCGGCAGCCTCCGGAGCAAAAAAGACAAACGTCCAGCTTTTGCTGCCACAGCAAAGGTGCCAGCGGGGAAAAGTAATGCTGGTTCTCACTGCCTCCTGGAACCCTTTCAAATGCCACAGACAATTTGGCCCTCTCTGCTTTCCTGTGGACTCCATCCTCAAAAGCACCTGTTTTCGCTTTCGGCAGCCTCCGGAGCAAAAAAGACAAACGTCCAGCTTTTGCTGCCACAGCAAAGGTGCCAGCAGGGAAAAGTAATGCTGGTTCTCACTGCCTCCTGGAACCCTTTCAAATGCCACAGACAATTTAGCCCTCTCTGCTTTCCTGCGGACTCTATCCTCAAAAGCGCCTTTTTTCACTTTCAGCGCCCTCCGGTGGTAAAAAGACAAACGTCCAGCTTTTGCTGCCACAGCAAAGGTGCCAGCGGGGAAAAGTGATGCTGGTTCTCACTGCCTCCTGGAACCCTTTCAAATGCCCCAGACAATTTGGCTCTCTCTGCTTTCCTGCGGACTCCATCCTCAAAAGCACCTATTTTCGCTTTCGGCAGCCTCCGGAGCAAAAAAGACAAACGGCCAGCTTTTGCTGCCACAGCAAAGGTGCCAGCGGGGAAAAGTAATGCTGGTTCTCACTGCCTCCTGGAACCCTTTCAAATGCCCCTGACAATTTGGCCCTCTCTGCTTTCCTGCGGACTCTATCCTCAAAAGAGCCTTTTTTCACTTTCGGCGCCCTCTGGTAGTAAAAAGACAAACGTCCAGCTTTTGCTGCCACAGCAAAGGTGCCAGCGGGGAAAAGTAATGCTGGTTCTCACTGCCTCCTGGAACTCTTTCAAATGCCACAGACAATTTGGCCCTCTCTGCTTTCCTGCGGACTCCATCCTCAAAAGCACCTATTTTCGCTTTCGGCAGCCTCCGGAGCAAAAAAGACAAACGTCCAGCTTTTGCTGCCACAGCAAAGGTGCCAGCGGGGAAAAGTAATGCTGGTTCTCACTGCCTCCTGGAACCCTTTCAAATGCCACAGACAATTTGGCCCTCTCTGCTTTCCTGCGGACTCCATCCTCAAAAGCACCTGTTTTCGCTTTCGGCAGCCTCCGGAGCAAAAAAGACAAACGTCCAGCTTTTGCTGCCACAGCAAAGGTGCCAGCGGGGAAAAGTAATGCTGGTTCTCACTGCCTCCTGGAACCCTTTCAAATGCCACAGACAATTTGGCCCTCTCTGCTTTCCTGCGGACTCCATCCTCAAAAGCACCTGTTTTCGCTTTCGGCAGCCTCCGGAGCAAAAAAGACAAACGTCCAGCTTTTGCTGCCACAGCAAAGGTGCCAGCGGGGAAAAGTAATGCTGGTTCTCACTGCCTCCTGGAACCCTTTCAAATGCCACAGACAATTTGGCCCTCTCTGCTTTCCTGCGGACTCCATCCTCAAAAGCACCTGTTTTCGCTTTCGGCAGCCTCCGGAGCAAAAAAGACAAACGTCCAGCTTTTGCTGCCACAGCAAAGGTGCCAGCGGGGAAAAGTAATGCTGGTTCTCACTGCCTCCTGGAACCCTTTCAAATGCCCCAGACAATTTGGCCCTCTCTGCTTTCCTGCGGACTCCATCCTCAAAAGCACCTGTTTTCGCTTTCGGCAGCCTCCGGAGCAAAAAAGACAAACGTCCAGCTTTTGCTGCCACAGCAAAGGTGCCAGCGGGGAAAAGTAATGCTGGTTCTCACTGCCTCCTGGAACCCTTTCAAATGCCCCAGACAATTTGGCCCTCTCTGCTTTCCTGCGGACTCTATCCTCAAAAGCGCCTTTTTTCACTTTCGTCGCCCTCCGGTGGTAAAAAGACAAACGTCCAGCTTTTGCTGCCACAGCAAAGGTGCCAGCGGGGAAAAGTGATGCTGGTTCTCACTGCCTCCTGGAACTCTTTCAAATGCCACAGACAATTTGGCCCTCTCTGCTTTCCTGCGGACTCCATCCTCAAAAGCACCTATTTTCGCTTTCGGCAGCCTCCGGAGCAAAAAAGACAAACGTCCAGCTTTTGCTGCCACAGCAAAGGTGCCAGCGGGGAAAAGTGATGCTGGTTCTCACTGCCTCCTGGAACCCTTTCAAATGCCACAGACAATTTGGCCCTCTCTGCTTTCCTGTGGACTCCATCCTCAAAAGCACCTGTTTTCGCTTTCGGCAGCCTCCGGAGCAAAAAAGACAAACGTCCAGCTTTTGCTGCCACAGCAAAGGTGCCAGCGGGGAAAAGTAATGCTGGTTCTCACTGCCTCCTGGAACCCTTTCAAATGCCCCAGACAATTTGGCCCTCTCTGCTTTCCTGCGGACTCCATCCTCAAAAGCACCTGTTTTCGCTTTCGGCAGCGTCCGGAGCAAAAAAGACAAACGTCCAGCTTTTGCTGCCACAGCAAAGGTGCCAGCGGGGAAAAGTAATGCTGGTTCTCACTGCCTCCTGGAACCTCTTCAAATGCCCCAGAAAATTTGGCCCTCTCTGCTTTCCTGCGGACTCCATCCTCAAAAGCACCTGTTTTCGCTTTCGGCAGCCTCCGGAGCAAAAAAGACAAACGTCCAGCTTTTGCTGCCACAGCAAAGGTGCCAGCGGGGAAAAGTAATGCTGGTTCTCACTGCCTCCTGGAACCCTTTCAAATGCCCCAGACAATTAAGCCCTCTCTGCTTTCCTGCGGACTCCATCCTCAAAAGCACCTGTTTTCACTTTCGGCGCCCTCCGGTGGTAAAAAGACAAACGTCCAGCTTTTGCTGCCACAGCAAAGATGCCAGCGGGGAAAAGTGATGCTGGTTCTCACTGCCTCCTGGAACTCTTTCAAATGCCACAGACAATTTGGCCCTCTCTGCTTTCCTGCGGACTCCATCCTCAAAAGCACCTATTTTCGCTTTCGGCAGCCTCCGGAGCAAAAAAGACAAACGTCCAGCTTTTGCTGCCACAGCAAAGGTGCCAGCGGGGAAAAGTAATGCTGGTTCTCACTGCCTCCTGGAACCCTTTCAAATGCCACAGACAATTTAGCCCTCTCTGCTTTCCTGTGGACTCTATCCTCAAAAGCGCCTTTTTTCACTTTCGGCGCCCTCCGGTGGTAAAAAGACAAACGTCCAGCTTTTGCTGCCACAGCAAAGGTGCCAGCGGGGAAAAGTAATGCTGGTTCTCACTGCCTCCTGGAACTCTTTCAAATGCCACAGACAATTTGGCCCTCTCTGCTTTCCTGCGGACTCCATCCTCATAAGCACCTATTTTCGCTTTCGGCAGCCTCCGGAGCAAAAAAGACAAACGTCCAGCTTTTGCTGCCACAGCAAAGGTGCCAGCGGGGAAAAGTAATGCTGGTTCTCACTGCCTCCTGGAACCCTTTCAAATGCCACAGACAATATGGCCCTCTCTGCTTTCCTGTGGACTCCATCCTCAAAAGCACCTGTTTTCGCTTTCGGCAGCCTCCGGAGCAAAAAAGACAAACGTCCAGCTTTTGCTGCCACAGCAAAGGTGCCAGCGGGGAAAAGTAATGCTGGTTCTCACTGCCTCCTGGAACCCTTTCAAATGCCACAGACAATTTGGCCCTCTCTGCTTTCCTGCGGACTCCATCCTCAAAAGCACCTGTTTTCGCTTTCGGCAGCCTCCGGAGCAAAAAAGACAAACGTCCAGCTTTTGCTGCCACAGCAAAGGTGCCAGCGGGGAAAAGTAATGCTGGTTCTCACTGCCTCCTGGAACCTCTTCAAATGCCCCAGACAATTTGGCCCTCTCTGCTTTCCTGCGGACTCCATCCTCAAAAGCACCTGTTTTCGCTTTCGGCAACCTCCGGAGCAAAAAAGACAAACGTCCAGCTTTTGCTGCCACAGCAAAGGTGCCAGCGGGGAAAAGTAATGCTGGTTCTCACTGCCTCCTGGAACCCTTTCAAATGCCACAGACAATTTGGCCCTCTCTGCTTTCCTGTGGACTCCATCCTCAAAAGCACCTATTTTTGCTTTCGGCGCCCTCCGGAGCAAAAAAGACAAACGTCCAGCTTTTGCTGCCACAGCAAAGGTGCCAGCGGGGAAAAGTGATGCTGGTTCTCACTGCCTCCTGGAACCCTTTCAAATGCCACAGACAATTTGGCCCTCTCTGCTTTCCTGCGGACTCCATCCTCAAAAGCACCTGTTTTCGCTTTCGGCAGCCTCCGGAGCAAAAAAGACAAACGTCCAGCTTTTGCTGCCACAGCAAAGGTGCCAGCGGGGAAAAGTAATGCTGGTTCTCACTGCCTCCTGGAACCCTTTCAAATGCCACAGACAATTTGGCCCTCTCTGCTTTCCTGCGGACTCCATCCTCAAAAGCACCTGTTTTCGCTTTCGGCAGCCTCCGGAGCAAAAAAGACAAACGGCCAGCTTTTGCTGCCACAGCAAAGGTGCCAGCGGGGAAAAGTAATGCTGGTTCTCACTGCCTCCTGGAACCTCTTCAAATGCCCCAGACAATTTGGCCCTCTCTGCTTTCCTGCGGACTCCATCCTCAAAAGCACCTGTTTTCGCTTTCGGCAGCCTCCGGAGCAAAAAAGACAAACGTCCAGCTTTTGCTGCCACAGCAAAGGTGCCAGCGGGGAAAAGTAATGCTGGTTCTCACTGCCTCCTGGAACCCTTTCAAATGCCACAGACAATTTGGCCCTCTCTGCTTTCCTGCGGACTCCATCCTCAAAAGAACCTATTTTCCCTTTCGGCGCCCTCCGGAGCAAAAAAGACAAACGTCCAGCTTTTGCTGCCACAGCAAAGGTGCCAGCGGGGAAAAGTAATGCTGGTTCTCACTGCCTCCTGGAACCCTTTCAAATGCCCCAGACAATTTGGCCCTCTCTGCTTTCCTGCGGACTCCATCCTCAAAAGCACCTGTTTTCGCTTTCGGCAGCCTCCGGAGCAAAAAAGACAAACGTCCAGCTTTTGCTGCCACAGCAAAGGTGCCAGCGGGGAAAAGTAATGCTGGTTCTCACTGCCTCCTGAAACCCTTTCAAATGCCACAGACAATTTAGCCCTCTCTGCTTTCCTGCGGACTCTATCCTCAAAAGCGCCTTTTTTCACTTTCGGCGCCCTCCGGTGGTAAAAAGACAAACGTCCAGCTTTTGCTGCCACAGCAAAGGTGCCAGCGGGGAAAAGTAATGCTGGTTCTCACTGCCTCCTGGAACTCTTTCAAATGCCACAGACAATTTGGCCCTCTCTGCTTTCCTGCGGACTCCATCCTCAAAAGCACCTATTTTCGCTTTCGGCAGCCTCCGGAGCAAAAAAGACAAACGTCCAGCTTTTGCTGCCACAGCAAAGGTGCCAGCGGGGAAAAGTAATGCTGGTTCTCACTGCCTCCTGGAACCCTTTCAAATGCCACAGACAATTTGGCCCTCTCTGCTTTCCTGTGGACTCCATCCTCAAAAGCACCTGTTTTCGCTTTCGGCAGCCTCCGGAGCAAAAAAGACAAACGTCCAGCTTTTGCTGCCACAGCAAAGGTGCCAGCGGGGAAAAGTAATGCTGGTTCTCACTGCCTCCTGGAACCCTTTCAAATGCCACAGACAATTTGGCCCTCTCTGCTTTCCTGCGGACTCCATCCTCAAAAGCACCTGTTTTCGCTTTCGGCAGCCTCCGGAGCAAAAAAGACAAACGTCCAGCTTTTGCTGCCACAGCAAAGGTGCCAGCGGGGAAAAGTAATGCTCGTTCTCACTGCCTCCTGGAACCTGTTCAAATGCCCCAGACAATTTGGCCCTCTCTGCTTTCCTGCGGACTCCATCCTCAAAAGCACCTGTTTTCGCTTTCGGCAGCCTCCGGAGCAAAAAAGACAAACGTCCAGGTTTTGCTGCCACAGCAAAGGTGCCAGCGGGGAAAAGTAATGCTGGTTCTCACTGCCTCCTGGAACCCTTTCAAATGCCACAGACAATTTGGCCCTCTCTGCTTTCCTGCGGACTCCATCCTCAAAAGCACCTATTTTTGCTTTCGGCGCCCTCCGGAGCAAAAAAGACAAACGTCCAGCTTTTGCTGACACAGCAAAGGTGCCAGCAGGGAAAAGTAATGCTGGTTCTCACTGCCTCCTGGAACTCCTTCAAATGCCACAGACAATTTGGCCCTCTCTGCTTTCCTGCGGACTCCATCCTCAAAAGCACCTGTTTTCGCTTTCGGCAACCTCCGGAGCAAAAAAGACAAACGTCCAGCTTTTGCTGCCACAGCAAAGGTGCCAGCGGGGAAAAGTAATGCTGGTTCTCACTGCCTCCTGGAACCCTTTCAAATGCCCCAGACAATTTGGCCCTCTCTGCTTTCCTGTGGACTCCATCCTCAAAAGCACCTGTTTTCGCTTTCGGCAGCCTCCGGAGCAAAAAAGACAAACGTCCAGCTTTTGCTGCCACAGCAAAGGTGCCAGCGGGGAAAAGTAATGCTGGTTCTCACTGCCTCCTGGAACCTCTTCAAATGCCCCAGACAATTTGGCCCTCTCTGCTTTCCTGCGGACTCCATCCTCAAAAGCACCTGTTTTCGCTTTTGGCAACCTCCGGAGCAAAAAAGACAAACGTCCAGCTTTTGCTGCCACAGCAAAGGTGCCAGCGGGGAAAAGTAATGCTGGTTCTCACTGCCTCCTGGAACCCTTTCAAATGCCCCAGACAATTTGGCCCTCTCTGCTTTCCTGCGGACTCCATCCTCAAAAGCACCTGTTTTCGCTTTCGGCAGCCTCCGGAGCAAAAAAGACAAACGTCCAGCTTTTGCTGCCACAGCAAAGGTGCCAGCGGGGAAAAGTAATGCTGGTTCTCACTGCCTCCTGGAACCCTTTCAAATGCCCCAGACAATTAAGCCCTCTCTGCTTTCCTGCGGACTCTATCCTCAAAAGCGCCTTTTTTCACTTTCGGCGCCCTCCGGTGGTAAAAAGACAAACGTCCAGCTTTTGCTGCCACAGCTAAGGTGCCAGCGGGGAAAAGTGATGCTGGTTCTCACTGCCTCCTGGAACTCTTTCAAATGCCACAGACAATTTGGCCCTCTCTGCTTTCCTGCGGACTCCATCCTCAAAAGCACCTGTTTTCGCTTTCGGCAGCCTCCGGAGCAAAAAAGACAAACGTCCAGCTTTTGCTGCCACAGCAAAGGTGCCAGCGGGGAAAAGTAATGCTGGTTCTCACTGCCTCCTGGAACCCTTTCAAATGCCCCAGACAATTTGGCCCTCTCTGCTTTCCTGCGGACTCCATCCTCAAAAGCACCTGTTTTCGCTTTCGGCAGCCTCCGGAGCAAAAAAGACAAACGTCCAGCTTTTGCTGCCACAGCAAAGGTGCCAGCGGGGAAAAGTAATGCTGGTTCTCACTGCCTCCTGGAACCCTTTCAAATGCCCCAGACAATTTGGCCCTCTCTGCTTTCCTGCGGACTCCATCCTCAAAAGCACCTGTTTTCGCTTTCGGCAGCCTCCGGAGCAAAAAAGACAAACGTCCAGCTTTTGCTGCCACAGCAAAGGTGCCAGCGGGGAAAAGTAATGCTGGTTCTCACTGCCTCCTGGAACCCTTTCAAATGCCCCAGACAATTTGGCCCTCTCTGCTTTCCTGCGGACTCTATCCTCAAAAGCGCCTTTTTCACTTTCGGCGCCCTCCGGTGGTAAAAAGACAAACGTCCAGCTTTTGCTGCCACAGCAAAGGTGCCAGCGGGGAAAAGTGATGCTGGTTCTCACTGCCTCCTGGAACTCTTTCAAATGCCACAGACAATTTGGCCCTCTCTGCTTTCCTGCGGACTCCATCCTCAAAAGCACCTATTTTCGCTTTCGGCAGCCTCCGGAGCAAAAAAGACAAACGTCCAGCTTTTGCTGCCACAGCAAAGGTGCCAGCGGGGAAAAGTAATGCTGGTTCTCACTGCCTCCTGGAACCCTTTCAAATGCCACAGACAATTTAGCCCTCTCTGCTTTCCTGCGGACTCTATCCTCAAAAGCGCCTTTTTTCACTTTCGGCGCCCTCCGGTGGTAAATAGACAAACGTCCAGGTTTTGCTGCCACAGCAAAGGTGCCAGCGGGGAAAAGTAATGCTGGTTCTCACTGCCTCCTGGAACCCTTTCAAATGCCACAGACAATTTGGCCCTCTCTGCTTTCCTGCGGACTCCATCCTCAAAAGCACCTATTTTTGCTTTCGGCGCCCTCCGGAGCAAAAAAGACAAACGTCCAGCTTTTGCTGCCACAGCAAAGGTGCCAGCAGGGAAAAGTAATGCTGGTTCTCACTGCCTCCTGGAACTCCTTCAAATGCCACAGACAATTTGGCCCTCTCTGCTTTCCTGTGGACTCCATCCTCAAAAGCACCTGTTTTCGCTTTCGGCAACCTCCGGAGCAAAAAAGACAAACGTCCAGCTTTTGCTGCCACAGCAAAGGTGCCAGCGGGGAAAAGTAATGCTGGTTCTCACTGCCTCCTGGAACCCTTTCAAATGCCACAGACAATTAAGCCCTCTCTGCTTTCCTGCGGACTCTATCCTCAAAAGCGCCTTTTTTAACTTTTGGCGCCTTCCGGTGGTAAAAAGACAAACGTCCAGCTTTTGCTGCCACAGCAAAGGTGCCAGCGGGGAAAAGTGATGCTGGTTCTCACTGCCTCCTGGAACTCTTTCAAATGCCCCAGACAATTTGGCCCTCTCTGCTTTCCTGCGGACTCCATCCTCAAAAGCACCTATTTTCGCTTTCGGCAGCCTCCGGAGCAAAAAAGACAAACGTCCAGCTTTTGCTGCCACAGCAAAGGTGCCAGCGGGGAAAAGTGATGCTGGTTCTCACTGCCTCCTGGAACCCTTTCAAATGCCACAGACAATTTGGCCCTCTCTGCTTTCCTGCGGACTCCATCCTCAAAAGCACCTGTTTTCGCTTTCGGCAGCCTCCGGAGCAAAAAAGACAAACGTCCAGCTTTTGCTGCCACAGCAAAGGTGCCAGCGGGGAAAAGTAATGCTGGTTCTCACTGCCTCCTGGAACCCTTTCAAATGCCCCAGACAATTTGGCCCTCTCTGCTTTCCTGCGGACTCCATCCTCAAAAGCACCTGTTTTCGCTTTCGGCAGCGTCCGGAGCAAAAAAGACAAACGTCCAGCTTTTGCTGCCACAGCAAAGGTGCCAGCGGGGAAAAGTAATGCTGGTTCTCACTGCCTCCTGGAACCTGTTCAAATGCCCCAGACAATTTGGCCCTCTCTGCTTTCCTGCAGACTCCATCCTCAAAAGCACCTGTTTTCGCTTTCGGCAGCCTCCGGAGCAAAAAAGACAAACGTCCAGCTTTTGCTGCCACAGCAAAGGTGCCAGCGGGGAAAAGTAATGCTGGTTCTCACTGCCTCCTGGAACCCTTTCAAATGCCCCAGACAATTAAGCCCTCTCTGCTTTCCTGCGGACTCTATCCTCAAAAGCGCCTTTTTTCACTTTCGGCGCCCTCCGGTGGTAAAAAGACAAACGTCCAGCTTTTGCTGCCACAGCAAAGGTGCCAGCGGGGAAAAGTGATGCTGGTTCTCACTGCCTCCTGGAACTCTTTCAAATGCCACAGACAATTTGGCCCTCTCTGCTTTCCTGCGGACTCCATCCTCAAAAGCACCTATTTTCGCTTTCGGCAGCCTCCGGAGCAAAAAAGACAAACGTCCAGCTTTTGCTGCCACAGCAAAGGTGCCAGCGGGGAAAAGTAATGCTGGTTCTCACTGCCTCCTGGAACCCTTTCAAATGCCACAGACAATTTGGCCCTCTCTGCTTTCCTGCGGACTCCATCCTCAAAAGCACCTGTTTTCGCTTTCGGCAGCCTCCGGAGCAAAAAAGACAAACGTCCAGCTTTTGCTGCCACAGCAAAGGTGCCAGCGGGGAAAAGTAATGCTGGTTCTCACTGCCTCCTGGAACCCTTTCAAATGCCACAGACAATTTGGCCCTCTCTGCTTTCCTGCGGACTCCATCCTCAAAAGCACCTGTTTTCGCTTTCGGCAGCCTCCGGAGCAAAAAAGAGAAACGTCCAGCTTTTGCTGCCACAGCAAAGGTGCCAGCGGGGAAAAGTAATGCTGGTTCTCACTGCCTCCTGGAACCCTTTCAAATGCCCCTGACAATTTGGCCCTCTCTGCTTTCCTGCGGACTCCATCCTCAAAAGCACCTGTTTTCGCTTTCGGCAGCCTCCGGAGCAAAAAAGACAAACGTCCAGCTTTTGCTGCCACAGCAAAGGTGCCAGCGGGGAAAAGTAATGCTGGTTCTCACTGCCTCCTGGAACCTCTTCAAATGCCCCAGACAATTTGGCCCTCTCTGCTTTCCTGCGGACTCCATCCTCAAAAGCACCTGTTTTCGCTTTTGGCAACCTCCGGAGCAAAAAAGACAAACGTCCAGCTTTTGCTGCCACAGCAAAGGTGCCAGCGGGGAAAAGTAATGCTGGTTCTCACTGCCTCCTGGAACCCTTTCAAATGCCACAGACAATTTGGCCCTCTCTGCTTTCCTGCGGACTCCATCCTCAAAAGCACCTGTTTTCGCTTTCGGCAGCCTCCGGAGCAAAAAAGACAAACGTCCAGCTTTTGCTGCCACAGCAAAGGTGCCAGCGGGGAAAAGTAATGCTGGTTCTCACTGCCTCCTGGAACCCTTTCAAATGCCACAGACAATTTGGCCCTCTCTGCTTTCCTGCGGACTCCATCCTCAAAAGCACCTGTTTTCGCTTTCGGCGCCCTCCGGTGGTAAAAAGACAAACGTCCAGCTTTTGCTGCCACAGCAAAGGTGCCAGCGGGGAAAAGTAATGCTGGTTCTCACTGCCTCCTGGAACCCTTTCAAATGCCACAGACAATTTGGCCCTCTCTGCTTTCCTGCGGACTCCATCCTCAAAAGCACCTATTTTCGCTTTCGGCAGCCTCCGGAGCATAAAAGACAAACGTCCAGCTTTTGCTGCCACAGCAAAGGTGCCAGCGGGGAAAAGTAATGCTGGTTCTCACTGCCTCCTGGAACCCTTTCAAATGCCCCAGACAATTTGGCCCTCTCTGCTTTCCTGTGGACTCCATCCTCAAAAGCACCTGTTTTCGCTTTCGGCAGCCTCCGGAGCAAAAAAGACAAACGTCCAGCTTTTGCTGCCACAGCAAAGGTGCCAGCGGGGAAAAGTAATGCTGGTTCTCACTGCCTCCTGGAACCCTTTCAAATGCCACAGACAATTTGGCCCTCTCTGCTTTCCTGCGGACTCCATCCTCAAAAGCACCTGTTTTCGCTTTCGGCAGCCTCCGGAGCAAAAAAGAGAAACGTCCAGCTTTTGCTGCCACAGCAAAGGTGCCAGCGGGGAAAAGTAATGCTGGTTCTCACTGCCTCCTGGAACCTCTTCAAATGCCCCAGACAATTTGGCCCTCTCTGCTTTCCTGCGGACTCCATCCTTAAAAGCACCTGTTTTCGCTTTCGGCAACCTCCGGAGCAAAAAAGACAAACGTCCAGGTTTTGCTGCCACAGCAAAGGTGCCAGCGGGGAAAAGTAATGCTGGTTCTCACTGCCTCCTGGAACCCTTTCAAATGCCACAGACAATTTGGCCCTCTCTGCTTTCCTGCGGACTCCATCCTCAAAAGCACCTATTTTTGCTTTCGGCGTCCTCCGGAGCAAAAAAGACAAACGTCCAGCTTTTGCTGCCACAGCAAAGGTGCCAGCAGGGAAAAGTAATGCTGGTTCTCACTGCCTCCTGGAACCCTTTCAAATGCCACAGACAATTTGGCCCTCTCTGCTTTCCTGCGGACTCCATCCTCAAAAGCACCTGTTTTCGCTTTCGGCAGCCTCCGGAGCAAAAAAGACAAACGTCCAGCTTTTGCTGCCACAGCAAAGGTGCCAGCGGGGAAAAGTAATGCTGGTTCTCACTGCCTCCTGGAACCCTTTCAAATGCCCCAGACAATTTGGCCCTCTCTGCTTTCCTGCGGACTCCATCCTCAAAAGCACCTGTTTTCGCTTTCGGCAGCCTCCGGAGCAAAAAAGACAAACGTCCAGCTTTTGCTGCCACAACAAAGGTGCCAGCGGGGAAAAGTAATGCTGGTTCTCACTGCCTCCTGGAACCCTTTCAAATGCCCCAGACAATTTGGCCCTCTCTGCTTTCCTGCGGACTCCATCCTCAAAAGCACCTGTTTTCGCTTTCGGCAACCTCCGGAGCAAAAAAGACAAACGTCCAGCTTTTGCTGCCACAGCAAAGGTGCCAGCGGGGAAAAGTAATGCTGGTTCTCACTGCCTCCTGGAACCCTTTCAAATGCCCCAGACAATTTGGCCCTCTCTGCTTTCCTGTGGACTCCATCCTCAAAAGCACCTGTTTTCGCTTTCGGCAGCCTCCGGAGCAAAAAAGACAAACGTCCAGCTTTTGCTGCCACAGCAAAGGTGCCAGCGGGGAAAAGTAATGCTGGTTCTCACTGCCTCCTGGAACCTCTTCAAATGCCCCAGACAATTTGGCCCTCTCTGCTTTCCTGCGGACTCCATCCTCAAAAGCACCTGTTTTCGCTTTTGGCAACCTCCGGAGCAAAAAAGACAAACGTCCAGCTTTTGCTGCCACAGCAAAGGTGCCAGCGGGGAAAAGTAATGCTGGTTCTCACTGCCTCCTGGAACCCTTTCAAATGCCACAGACAATTTGGCCCTCTCTGCTTTCCTGCGGACTCCATCCTCAAAAGCACCTGTTTTCGCTTTCGGCAGCGTCCGGAGCAAAAAAGACAAACGTCCAGCTTTTGCTGCCACAGCAAAGGTGCCAGCGGGGAAAAGTAATGCTGGTTCTCACTGCCTCCTGGAACCCTTTCAAATGCCACAGACAATTTGGCCCTCTCTGCTTTCCTGCGGACTCCATCCTCAAAAGCACCTGTTTTCGCTTTCGGCAGCGTCCGGAGCAAAAAAGACAAACGTCCAGCTTTTGCTGCCACAGCAAAGGTGCCAGCGGGGAAAAGTAATGCTGGTTCTCACTGCCTCCTGGAACCCTTTCAAATGCCCCTGACAATTTGGCCCTCTCTGCTTTCCTGCGGACTCTATCCTCAAAAGCGCCTTTTTTCACTTTCGGCGCCCTCCGGTGGTAAAAAGACAAACGTCCAGCTTTTGCTGCCACAGCAAAGGTGCCAGCGGGGAAAAGTAATGCTGGTTCTCACTGCCTCCTGGAACTCTTTCAAATGCCACAGACAATTTGGCCCTCTCTGCTTTCCTGCGGACTCCATCCTCAAAAGCACCTATTTTCGCTTTCGGCAGCCTCCGGAGCATAAAAGACAAACGTCCAGCTTTTGCTGCCACAGCAAAGGTGCCAGCGGGGAAAAGTAATGCTGGTTCTCACTGCCTCCTGGAACCCTTTCAAATGCCCCAGACAATTTGGCCCTCTCTGCTTTCCTGCGGACTCCATCCTCAAAAGCACCTGTTTTCGCTTTCGGCAGCCTCCGGAGCAAAAAAGACAAACGTCCAGCTTTTGCTGCCACAGCAAAGGTGCCAGCGGGGAAAAGTAATGCTGGTTCTCACTGCCTCCTGGAACCCTTTCAAATGCCACAGACAATTTGGCCCTCTCTGCTTTCCTGCGGACTCCATCCTCAAAAGCACCTGTTTTCGCTTTCAGCAGCCTCCGGAGCAAAAAAGACAAACGTCCAGCTTTTGCTGCCACAGCAAAGGTGCCAGCGGGGAAAAGTAATGCTGGTTCTCACTGCCTCCTGGAACCTCTTCAAATGCCCCAGACAATTTGGCCCTCTCTGCTTTCCTGCGGACTCCATCCTTAAAAGCACCTGTTTTCGCTTTCGGCAACCTCCGGAGCAAAAAAGACAAACGTCCAGGGTTTGCTGCCACAGCAAAGGTGCCAGCGGGGAAAAGTAATGCTGGTTCTCACTGCCTCCTGGAACCCTTTCAAATGCCACAGACAATTTGGCCCTCTCTGCTTTCCTGCGGACTCCATCCTCAAAAGCACCTATTTTTGCTTTCGGCGCCCTCCGGAGCAAAAAAGACAAACGTCCAGCTTTTGCTGCCACAGCAAAGGTGCCAGCAGGGAAAAGTAATGCTGGTTCTCACTGCCTCCTGGAACTCCTTCAAATGCCCCAGACAATTTGGCCCTCTCTGCTTTCCTGCGGACTCCATCCTCAAAAGCACCTGTTTTCGCTTTCGGCAGCCTCCGGAGCAAAAAAGACAAACGTCCAGCTTTTGCTGCCACAGCAAAGGTGCCAGCGGGGAAAAGTAATGCTGGTTCTCACTGCCTCCTGGAACCCTTTCAAATGCCACAGACAATTTGGCCCTCTCTGCTTTCCTGCGGACTCCATCCTCAAAAGCACCTGTTTTCACTTTCGGCAGCCTCCGGAGCAAAAAAGACAAACGTCCAGCTTTTGCTGCCACAGCAAAGGTGCCAGCGGGGAAAAGTAATGCTGGTTCTCACTGCCTCCTGGAACCCTTTCAAATGCCCCAGACAATTTGGCCCTCTCTGCTTTCCTGCGGACTCCATCCTCAAAAGCACCTGTTTTCGCTTTCGGCAGCCTCCGGAGCAAAAAAGACAAACGTCCAGCTTTTGCTGCCACAGCAAAGGTGCCAGCGGGGAAAAGTAATGCTGGTTCTCACTGCCTCCTGGAACCCTTTCAAATGCCACAGACAATTTGGCCCTCTCTGCTTTCCTGCGGACTCCATCCTCAAAAGCACCTGTTTTCACTTTCGGCAGCCTCCGGAGCAAAAAAGACAAACGTCCAGCTTTTGCTGCCACAGCAAAGGTGCCAGCGGGGAAAAGTAATGCTGGTTCTCACTGCCTCCTGGAACCCTTTCAAATGCCACAGACAATTTGGCCCTCTCTGCTTTCCTGCGGACTCCATCCTCAAAAGAACCTATTTTCCCTTTCGGCGCCCTCCGGAGCAAAAAAGACAAACGTCCAGCTTTTGCTGCCACAGCAAAGGTGCCAGCGGGGAAAAGTAATGCTGGTTCTCACTGCCTCCTGGAACCCTTTCAAATGCCACAGACAATTTGGCCCTCTCTGCTTTCCTGTGGACTCCATCCTCAAAAGCACCTGTTTTCGCTTTCGGCAACCTCCGGAGCAAAAAAGACAAACGTCCAGCTTTTGCTGCCACAGCAAAGGTGCCAGCGGGGAAAAGTAATGCTGGTTCTCACTGCCTCCTGGAACCCTTTCAAATGCCACAGACAATTTGGCCCTCTCTGCTTTCCTGCGGACTCCATCCTCAAAAGCAGCTGTTTTCGCTTTCGGCAGCCTCCGGAGCAAAAAAGACAAACGTCCAGCTTTTGCTGCCACAGCAAAGGTGCCAGCGGGGAAAAGTAATGCTGGTTCTCACTGCCTCCTGGAACCCTTTCAAATGCCACAGACAATTTGGCCCTCTCTGCTTTCCTGCGGACTCCATCCTCAAAAGCACCTGTTTTCGCTTTCGGCAGCCTCCGGAGCAAAAAAGACAAACGTCCAGCTTTTGCTGCCACAGCAAAGGTGCCAGCGGGGAAAAGTAATGCTGGTTCTCACTGCCTCCTGGAACCCTTTCAAATGCCACAGACAATTTGGCCCTCTCTGCTTTCCTGCGGACTCCATCCTCAAAAGAACCTATTTTTGCTTTCGGCGCCCTCCGGAGCAAAAAAGACAAACGTCCAGCTTTTACTGCCACAGCAAAGGTGCCAGCGGGGAAAAGTAATGCTGGTTCTCACTGCCTCCTGGAACCCTTTCAAATGCCACAGACAATTTGGCCCTCTCTGCTTTCCTGCGGACTCCATCCTCAAAAGCACCTGTTTTCGCTTTCGGCAGCCTCCGGAGCAAAAAAGACAAACGTCCAGCTTTTGCTGCCACAGCAAAGGTGCCAGCGGGGAAAAGTAATGCTGGTTCTCACTGCCTCCTGGAACCCTTTCAAATGCCACAGACAATTTGGCCCTCTCTGCTTTCCTGCGGACTCCATCCTCAAAAGCAGCTGTTTTCGCTTTCGGCAGCCTCCGGAGCAAAAAAGACAAACGTCCAGCTTTTGCTGCCACAGCAAAGGTGCCAGCGGGGAAAAGTAATGCTGGTTCTCACTGCCTCCTGGAACCCTTTCAAATGCCCCAGACAATTTGGCCCTCTCTGCTTTGCTGCGGACTCCATCCTCAAAAGCACCTGTTTTCGCTTTCGGCAGCCTCCGGAGCAAAAAAGACAAACGTCCAGCTTTTGCTGCCACAGCAAAGGTGCCAGCGGGGAAAAGTAATGCTGGTTCTCACTGCCTCCTGGAACCCTTTCAAATGCCACAGACAATTTAGCCCTCTCTGCTTTCCTGCGGACTCCATCCTCAAAAGAACCTATTTTTGCTTTCGGCGCCCTCCGGAGCAAAAAAGACAAACGTCCAGCTTTTGCTGCCACAGCAAAGGTGCCAGCGGGGAAAAGTAATGCTGGTTCTCACTGCCTCCTGGAACCTCTTCAAATGCCACAGACAATTAAGCCCTCTCTGCTTTCCTGCGGACTCCATCCTCAAAAGCACCTGTTTTCACTTTCAGCAGCCTCCGGAGCAAAAAAGACAAACGTCCAGCTTTTGCTGCCACAGCAAAGGTGCCAGCGGGGAAAAGTAATGCTGGTTCTCACTGCCTCCTGGAACCCTTTCAAATGCCACAGACAATTTGGCCCTCTCTGCTTTCCTGCGGACTCCATCCTCAAAAGCACCTGTTTTCGCTTTCGGCAGCCTCCGGAGCAAAAAAGACAAACGTCCAGCTTTTGCTGCCACAGCAAAGGTGCCAGCGGGGAAAAGTAATGCTGGTTCTCACTGCCTCCTGGAACCCTTTCAAATGCCACAGACAATTTGGCCCTCTCTGCTTTCCTGCGGACTCCATCCTCAAAAGCAGCTGTTTTCGCTTTCGGCAGCCTCCGGAGCAAAAAAGACAAACGTCCAGCTTTTGCTGCCACAGCAAAGGTGCCAGCGGGGAAAAGTAATGCTGGTTCTCACTGCCTCCTGGAACCTCTTCAAATGCCCCAGACAATTTGGCCCTCTCTGCTTTCCTGCGGACTCCATCCTCAAAAGCACCTGTTTTCGCTTTCGGCAGCCTCCGGAGCAAAAAAGACAAACGTCCAGCTTTTGCTGCCACAGCAAAGGTGCCAGCGGGGAAAAGTAATGCTGGTTCTCACTGCCTCCTGGAACCCTTTCAAATGCCCCAGACAATTTGGCCCTCTCTGCTTTCCTGCGGACTCCATCCTCAAAAGAACCTATTTTTGCTTTCGGCGCCCTCCGGAGCAAAAAAGACAAACGTCCAGCTTTTGCTGCCACAGCAAAGGTGCCAGCGGGGAAAAGTAATGCTGGTTCTCACTGCCTCCTGGAACCCTTTCAAATGCCACAGACAATTTGGCCCTCTCTGCTTTCCTGCGGACTCCATCCTCAAAAGCACCTGTTTTCGCTTTCGGCAACCTCCGGAGCAAAAAAGACAAACGTCCAGCTTTTGCTGCCACAGCAAAGGTGCCAGCGGGGAAAAGTAATGCTGGTTCTCACTGCCTCCTGGAACCCTTTCAAATGCCACAGACAATTTGGCCCTCTCTGCTTTCCTGCGGACTCCATCCTCAAAAGCACCTGTTTTCGCTTTCGGCAGCCTCCGGAGCAAAAAAGACAAACGTCCAGCTTTTGCTGCCACAGCAAAGGTGCCAGCGGGGAAAAGTAATGCTGGTTCTCACTGCCTCCTGGAACCTCTTCAAATGCCCCAGACAATTTGGCCCTCTCTGCTTTCCTGCGGACTCCATCCTCAAAAGCACCTGTTTTCGCTTTTGGCAACCTCCGGAGCAAAAAAGACAAACGTCCAGTTTTTGCTGCCACAGCAAAGGTGCCAGCGGGGAAAAGTAATGCTGGTTCTCACTGCCTCCTGGAACCCTTTCAAATGCCACAGACAATTTGGCCCTCTCTGCTTTCCTGCGGACTCCATCCTCAAAAGCACCTGTTTTCGCTTTCGGCAGCCTCCGGAGCAAAAAAGACAAACGTCCAGCTTTTGCTGCCACAGCAAAGGTGCCAGCGGGGAAAAGTAATGCTGGTTCTCACTGCCTCCTGGAACCCTTTCAAATGCCCCAGACAATTTGGCCCTCTCTGCTTTCCTGCGGACTCCATCCTCAAAAGCACCTGTTTTCGCTTTCGGCAGCCTCCGGAGCAAAAAAGACAAACGTCCAGCTTTTGCTGCCACAGCAAAGGTGCCAGCGGGGAAAAGTAATGCTGGTTCTCACTGCCTCCTGGAACCCTTTCAAATGCCCCTGACAATTTGGCCCTCTCTGCTTTCCTGCGGACTCTATCCTCAAAAGCGCCTTTTTTCACTTTCGGCGCCCTCCGGTGGTAAAAAGACAAACGTCCAGCTTTTGCTGCCACAGCAAAGGTGCCAGCGGGATAAAGTAATGCTGGTTCTCACTGCCTCCTGGAACTCTTTCAAATGCCACAGACAATTTGGCCCTCTCTGCTTTCCTGCGGACTCCATCCTCAAAAGCACCTATTTTCGCTTTCGGCAGCCTCCGGAGCATAAAAGACAAACGTCCAGCTTTTGCTGCCACAGCAAAGGTGCCAGCGGGGAAAAGTAATGCTGGTTCTCACTGCCTCCTGGAACCCTTTCAAATGCCACAGACAATTTGGCCCTCTCTGCTTTCCTGCGGACTCCATCCTCAAAAGCACCTGTTTTCGCTTTCGGCAGCCTCCGGAGCAAAAAAGACAAACGTCCAGCTTTTGCTGCCACAGGAAAGGTGCCAGCGGGGAAAAGTAATGCTGGTTCTCACTGCCTCCTGGAACCCTTTCAAATGCCCCAGACAATTTGGCCCTCTCTGCTTTCCTGCGGACTCCATCCTCAAAAGCACCTGTTTTCGCTTTCGGCAGCCTCCGGAGCAAAAAAGACAAACGTCCAGCTTTTGCTGCCACAGCAAAGGTGCCAGCGGGGAAAAGTAATGCTGGTTCTCACTGCCTCCTGGAACCCTTTCAAATGCCCCTGACAATTTGGCCCTCTCTGCTTTCCTGCGGACTCTATCCTCAAAAGCGCCTTTTTTCACTTTCGGCGCCCTCCGGTGGTAAAAAGACAAACGTCCAGCTTTTGCTGCCACAGCAAAGGTGCCAGCGGGATAAAGTAATGCTGGTTCTCACTGCCTCCTGGAACTCTTTCAAATGCCACAGACAATTTGGCCCTCTCTGCTTTCCTGCGGACTCCATCCTCAAAAGCACCTATTTTCGCTTTCGGCAGCCTCCGGAGCATAAAAGACAAACGTCCAGCTTTTGCTGCCACAGCAAAGGTGCCAGCGGGGAAAAGTAATGCTGGTTCTCACTGCCTCCTGGAACCCTTTCAAATGCCACAGACAATTTGGCCCTCTCTGCTTTCCTGTGGACTCCATCCTCAAAAGCACCTGTTTTCGCTTTCGGCAGCCTCCGGAGCAAAAAAGACAAACGTCCAGCTTTTGCTGCCACAGCAAAGGTGCCAGCGGGGAAAAGTAATGCTGGTTCTCACTGCCTCCTGGAACCCTTTCAAATGCCACAGACAATTTGGCCCTCTCTGCTTTCCTGCGGACTCCATCCTCAAAAGCACCTGTTTTCGCTTTCAGCAGCCTCCGGAGCAAAAAAGACAAACGTCCAGCTTTTGCTGCCACAGCAAAGGTGCCAGCGGGGAAAAGTAATGCTGGTTCTCACTGCCTCCTGGAACCTCTTCAAATGCCCCAGACAATTTGGCCCTCTCTGCTTTCCTGCGGACTCCATCCTTAAAAGCACCTGTTTTCGCTTTCGGCAACCTCCGGAGCAAAAAAGACAAACGTCCAGGGTTTGCTGCCACAGCAAAGGTGCCAGCGGGGAAAAGTAATGCTGGTTCTCACTGCCTCCTGGAACCCTTTCAAATGCCACAGACAATTTGGCCCTCTCTGCTTTCCTGCGGACTCCATCCTCAAAAGCACCTATTTTTGCTTTCGGCGCCCTCCGGAGCAAAAAAGACAAACGTCCAGCTTTTGCTGCCACAGCAAAGGTGCCAGCAGGGAAAATGAATGCTGGTTCTCACTGCCTCCTGGAACTCCTTCAAATGCCACAGACAATTTGGCCCTCTCTGCTTTCCTGCGGACTCCATCCTCAAAAGCACCTGTTTTCGCTTTCGGCAGCCTCCGGAGCAAAAAAGACAAACGTCCAGCTTTTGCTGCCACAGCAAAGGTGCCAGCGGGGAAAAGTAATGCTGGTTCTCACTGCCTCCTGGAACCCTTTCAAATGCCACAGACAATTTGGCCCTCTCTGCTTTCCTGCGGACTCCATCCTCAAAAGCACCTGTTTTCACTTTCGGCAGCCTCCGGAGCAAAAAAGACAAACGTCCAGCTTTTGCTGCCACAGCAAAGGTGCCAGCAGGGAAAAGTAATGCTGGTTCTCACTGCCTCCTGGAACCCTTTCAAATGCCCCAGACAATTTGGCCCTCTCTGCTTTCCTGCGGACTCCATCCTCAAAAGCACCTGTTTTCGCTTTCGGCAGCCTCCGGAGCAAAAAAGACAAACGTCCAGCTTTTGCTGCCACAGCAAAGGTGCCAGCGGGGAAAAGTAATGCTGGTTCTCACTGCCTCCTGGAACCCTTTCAAATGCCACAGACAATTTGGCCCTCTCTGCTTTCCTGCGGACTCCATCCTCAAAAGCACCTGTTTTCGCTTTCGGCAGCCTCCGGAGCAAAAAAGACAAACGTCCAGCTTTTGCTGCCACAGCAAAGGTGCCAGCGGGGAAAAGTAATGCTGGTTCTCACTGCCTCCTGGAACCCTTTCAAATGCCACAGACAATTTGGCCCTCTCTGCTTTCCTGCGGACTCCATCCTCAAAAGCACCTGTTTTCGCTTTCGGCAGCCTCCGGAGCAAAAAAGACAAACGTCCAGCTTTTGCTGCCACAGCAAAGGTGCCAGCGGGGAAAAGTAATGCTGGTTCTCACTGCCTCCTGGAACCCTTTCAAATGCCACAGACAATTTGGCCCTCTCTGCTTTCCTGCGGACTCCATCCTCAAAAGCAGCTGTTTTCGCTTTCGGCAGCCTCCGGAGCAAAAAAGACAAACGTCCAGCTTTTGCTGCCACAGCAAAGGTGCCAGCGGGGAAAAGTAATGCTGGTTCTAACTGCCTCCTGGAACCCTTTCAAATGCCCCAGACAATTAAGCCCTCTCTGCTTTCCTGCGGACTCCATCCTCAAAAGCACCTGTTTTCGCTTTCGGCAGCCTCCGGAGCAAAAAAGACAAACGTCCAGCTTTTGCTGCCACAGCAAAGGTGCCAGCGGGGAAAAGTAATGCTGGTTCTCACTGCCTCCTGGAACCCTTTCAAATGCCACAGACAATTTGGCCCTCTCTGCTTTCCTGCGGACTCCATCCTCAAAAGAACCTATTTTTGCTTTCGGCGCCATCCGGAGCAAAAAAGACAAACGTCCAGCTTTTGCTGCCACAGCAAAGGTGCCAGCGGGGAAAAGTAATGCTGGTTCTCACTGCCTCCTGGAACCCTTTCAAATGCCACAGACAATTTGGCCCTCTCTGCTTTCCTGCGGACTCCATCCTCAAAAGCACCTGTTTTCTCTTTCGGCAGCCTCCGGAGCAAAAAAGACAAACGTCCAGCTTTTGCTGCCACAGCAAAGGTGCCAGCGGGGAAAAGTAATGCTGGTTCTCACTGCCTCCTGGAACCCTTTCAAATGCCACAGACAATTTGGCCCTCTCTGCTTTCCTGCGGACTCCATCCTCAAAAGCACCTGTTTTCGCTTTCGGCAGCCTCCGGAGCAAAAAAGACAAACGTCCAGCTTTTGCAGCCACAGCAAAGGTACCAGCGGGGAAAAGTAATGCTGGTTCTCACTGCCTCCTGGAACCTCTTCAAATGCCACAGACAATTAAGCCCTCTCTGCTTTCCTGCGGACTCCATCCTCAAAAGCACCTGTTTTCACTTTCGGCAGCCTCCGGAGCAAAAAAGAAAAACGTCCAGCTTTTGCTGCCACAGCAAAGGTGCCAGCGGGGAAAAGTAATGCTGGTTCTCACTGCCTCCTGGAACCCTTTCAAATGCCACAGACAATTTGGCCCTCTCTGCTTTCCTGCAGACTCCATCCTCAAAAGCACCTGTTTTCGCTTTCGGCAGCCTCCGGAGCAAAAAAGACAAACGTCCAGCTTTTGCTGCCACAGCAAAGGTGCCAGCGGGGAAAAGTAATGCTGGTTCTCACTGCCTCCTGGAACCCTTTCAAATGCCACAGACAATTTGGCCCTCTCTGCTTTCCTGCGGACTCCATCCTCAAAAGCACCTGTTTTCGCTTTCGGCAGCCTCCGGAGCAAAAAAGACAAACGTCCAGCTTTTGCTGCCACAGCAAAGGTGCCAGCGGGGAAAAGTAATGCTGGTTCTCACTGCCTCCTGGAACCCTTTCAAATGCCACAGACAATTTGGCCCTCTCTGCTTTCCTGCGGACTCCATCCTCAAAAGCAGCTGTTTTCGCTTTCGGCAGCCTCCGGAGCAAAAAAGACAAACGTCCAGCTTTTGCTGCCACAGCAAAGGTGCCAGCGGGGAAAAGTAATGCTGGTTCTCACTGCCTCCTGGAACCCTTTCAAATGCCCCAGACAATTTGGCCCTCTCTGCTTTGCTGCGGACTCCATCCTCAAAAGCACCTGTTTTCGCTTTCGGCAGCCTCCGGAGCAAAAAAGACAAACGTCCAGCTTTTGCTGCCACAGCAAAGGTGCCAGCGGGGAAAAGTAATGCTGGTTCTCACTGCCTCCTGGAACCCTTTCAAATGCCACAGACAATTTAGCCCTCTCTGCTTTCCTGCGGACTCCATCCTCAAAAGAACCTATTTTTGCTTTCGGCGCCCTCCGGAGCAAAAAAGACAAACGTCCAGCTTTTGCTGCCACAGCAAAGGTGCCAGCGGGGAAAAGTAATGCTGGTTCTCACTGCCTCCTGGAACCTCTTCAAATGCCACAGACAATTAAGCCCTCTCTGCTTTCCTGCGGACTCCATCCTCAAAAGCACCTGTTTTCACTTTCAGCAGCCTCCGGAGCAAAAAAGACAAACGTCCAGCTTTTGCTGCCACAGCAAAGGTGCCAGCGGGGAAAAGTAATGCTGGTTCTCACTGCCTCCTGGAACCCTTTCAAATGCCACAGACAATTTGGCCCTCTCTGCTTTCCTGCGGACTCCATCCTCAAAAGCACCTGTTTTCGCTTTCGGCAGCCTCCGGAGCAAAAAAGACAAACGTCCAGCTTTTGCTGCCACAGCAAAGGTGCCAGCGGGGAAAAGTAATGCTGGTTCTCACTGCCTCCTGGAACCCTTTCAAATGCCACAGACAATTTGGCCCTCTCTGCTTTCCTGCGGACTCCATCCTCAAAAGCAGCTGTTTTCGCTTTCGGCAGCCTCCGGAGCAAAAAAGACAAACGTCCAGCTTTTGCTGCCACAGCAAAGGTGCCAGCGGGGAAAAGTAATGCTGGTTCTCACTGCCTCCTGGAACCTCTTCAAATGCCCCAGACAATTTGGCCCTCTCTGCTTTCCTGCGGACTCCATCCTCAAAAGCACCTGTTTTCGCTTTCGGCAGCCTCCGGAGCAAAAAAGACAAACGTCCAGCTTTTGCTGCCACAGCAAAGGTGCCAGCGGGGAAAAGTAATGCTGGTTCTCACTGCCTCCTGGAACCCTTTCAAATGCCCCAGACAATTTGGCCCTCTCTGCTTTCCTGCGGACTCCATCCTCAAAAGAACCTATTTTTGCTTTCGGCGCCCTCCGGAGCAAAAAAGACAAACGTCCAGCTTTTGCTGCCACAGCAAAGGTGCCAGCGGGGAAAAGTAATGCTGGTTCTCACTGCCTCCTGGAACCCTTTCAAATGCCACAGACAATTTGGCCCTCTCTGCTTTCCTGCGGACTCCATCCTCAAAAGCACCTGTTTTCGCTTTCGGCAACCTCCGGAGCAAAAAAGACAAACGTCCAGCTTTTGCTGCCACAGCAAAGGTGCCAGCGGGGAAAAGTAATGCTGGTTCTCACTGCCTCCTGGAACCCTTTCAAATGCCACAGACAATTTGGCCCTCTCTGCTTTCCTGCGGACTCCATCCTCAAAAGCACCTGTTTTCGCTTTCGGCAGCCTCCGGAGCAAAAAAGACAAACGTCCAGCTTTTGCTGCCACAGCAAAGGTGCCAGCGGGGAAAAGTAATGCTGGTTCTCACTGCCTCCTGGAACCTCTTCAAATGCCCCAGACAATTTGGCCCTCTCTGCTTTCCTGCGGACTCCATCCTCAAAAGCACCTGTTTTCGCTTTTGGCAACCTCCGGAGCAAAAAAGACAAACGTCCAGTTTTTGCTGCCACAGCAAAGGTGCCAGCGGGGAAAAGTAATGCTGGTTCTCACTGCCTCCTGGAACCCTTTCAAATGCCACAGACAATTTGGCCCTCTCTGCTTTCCTGCGGACTCCATCCTCAAAAGCACCTGTTTTCGCTTTCGGCAGCCTCCGGAGCAAAAAAGACAAACGTCCAGCTTTTGCTGCCACAGCAAAGGTGCCAGCGGGGAAAAGTAATGCTGGTTCTCACTGCCTCCTGGAACCCTTTCAAATGCCCCAGACAATTTGGCCCTCTCTGCTTTCCTGCGGACTCCATCCTCAAAAGCACCTGTTTTCGCTTTCGGCAGCCTCCGGAGCAAAAAAGACAAACGTCCAGCTTTTGCTGCCACAGCAAAGGTGCCAGCGGGGAAAAGTAATGCTGGTTCTCACTGCCTCCTGGAACCCTTTCAAATGCCCCTGACAATTTGGCCCTCTCTGCTTTCCTGCGGACTCTATCCTCAAAAGCGCCTTTTTTCACTTTCGGCGCCCTCCGGTGGTAAAAAGACAAACGTCCAGCTTTTGCTGCCACAGCAAAGGTGCCAGCGGGATAAAGTAATGCTGGTTCTCACTGCCTCCTGGAACTCTTTCAAATGCCACAGACAATTTGGCCCTCTCTGCTTTCCTGCGGACTCCATCCTCAAAAGCACCTATTTTCGCTTTCGGCAGCCTCCGGAGCATAAAAGACAAACGTCCAGCTTTTGCTGCCACAGCAAAGGTGCCAGCGGGGAAAAGTAATGCTGGTTCTCACTGCCTCCTGGAACCCTTTCAAATGCCACAGACAATTTGGCCCTCTCTGCTTTCCTGCGGACTCCATCCTCAAAAGCACCTGTTTTCGCTTTCGGCAGCCTCCGGAGCAAAAAAGACAAACGTCCAGCTTTTGCTGCCACAGGAAAGGTGCCAGCGGGGAAAAGTAATGCTGGTTCTCACTGCCTCCTGGAACCCTTTCAAATGCCCCAGACAATTTGGCCCTCTCTGCTTTCCTGCGGACTCCATCCTCAAAAGCACCTGTTTTCGCTTTCGGCAGCCTCCGGAGCAAAAAAGACAAACGTCCAGCTTTTGCTGCCACAGCAAAGGTGCCAGCGGGGAAAAGTAATGCTGGTTCTCACTGCCTCCTGGAACCCTTTCAAATGCCCCTGACAATTTGGCCCTCTCTGCTTTCCTGCGGACTCTATCCTCAAAAGCGCCTTTTTTCACTTTCGGCGCCCTCCGGTGGTAAAAAGACAAACGTCCAGCTTTTGCTGCCACAGCAAAGGTGCCAGCGGGATAAAGTAATGCTGGTTCTCACTGCCTCCTGGAACTCTTTCAAATGCCACAGACAATTTGGCCCTCTCTGCTTTCCTGCGGACTCCATCCTCAAAAGCACCTATTTTCGCTTTCGGCAGCCTCCGGAGCATAAAAGACAAACGTCCAGCTTTTGCTGCCACAGCAAAGGTGCCAGCGGGGAAAAGTAATGCTGGTTCTCACTGCCTCCTGGAACCCTTTCAAATGCCACAGACAATTTGGCCCTCTCTGCTTTCCTGTGGACTCCATCCTCAAAAGCACCTGTTTTCGCTTTCGGCAGCCTCCGGAGCAAAAAAGACAAACGTCCAGCTTTTGCTGCCACAGCAAAGGTGCCAGCGGGGAAAAGTAATGCTGGTTCTCACTGCCTCCTGGAACCCTTTCAAATGCCACAGACAATTTGGCCCTCTCTGCTTTCCTGCGGACTCCATCCTCAAAAGCACCTGTTTTCGCTTTCAGCAGCCTCCGGAGCAAAAAAGACAAACGTCCAGCTTTTGCTGCCACAGCAAAGGTGCCAGCGGGGAAAAGTAATGCTGGTTCTCACTGCCTCCTGGAACCTCTTCAAATGCCCCAGACAATTTGGCCCTCTCTGCTTTCCTGCGGACTCCATCCTTAAAAGCACCTGTTTTCGCTTTCGGCAACCTCCGGAGCAAAAAAGACAAACGTCCAGGGTTTGCTGCCACAGCAAAGGTGCCAGCGGGGAAAAGTAATGCTGGTTCTCACTGCCTCCTGGAACCCTTTCAAATGCCACAGACAATTTGGCCCTCTCTGCTTTCCTGCGGACTCCATCCTCAAAAGCACCTATTTTTGCTTTCGGCGCCCTCCGGAGCAAAAAAGACAAACGTCCAGCTTTTGCTGCCACAGCAAAGGTGCCAGCAGGGAAAATGAATGCTGGTTCTCACTGCCTCCTGGAACTCCTTCAAATGCCACAGACAATTTGGCCCTCTCTGCTTTCCTGCGGACTCCATCCTCAAAAGCACCTGTTTTCGCTTTCGGCAGCCTCCGGAGCAAAAAAGACAAACGTCCAGCTTTTGCTGCCACAGCAAAGGTGCCAGCGGGGAAAAGTAATGCTGGTTCTCACTGCCTCCTGGAACCCTTTCAAATGCCACAGACAATTTGGCCCTCTCTGCTTTCCTGCGGACTCCATCCTCAAAAGCACCTGTTTTCACTTTCGGCAGCCTCCGGAGCAAAAAAGACAAACGTCCAGCTTTTGCTGCCACAGCAAAGGTGCCAGCAGGGAAAAGTAATGCTGGTTCTCACTGCCTCCTGGAACCCTTTCAAATGCCCCAGACAATTTGGCCCTCTCTGCTTTCCTGCGGACTCCATCCTCAAAAGCACCTGTTTTCGCTTTCGGCAGCCTCCGGAGCAAAAAAGACAAACGTCCAGCTTTTGCTGCCACAGCAAAGGTGCCAGCGGGGAAAAGTAATGCTGGTTCTCACTGCCTCCTGGAACCCTTTCAAATGCCACAGACAATTTGGCCCTCTCTGCTTTCCTGCGGACTCCATCCTCAAAAGCACCTGTTTTCGCTTTCGGCAGCCTCCGGAGCAAAAAAGACAAACGTCCAGCTTTTGCTGCCACAGCAAAGGTGCCAGCGGGGAAAAGTAATGCTGGTTCTCACTGCCTCCTGGAACCCTTTCAAATGCCACAGACAATTTGGCCCTCTCTGCTTTCCTGCGGACTCCATCCTCAAAAGCACCTGTTTTCGCTTTCGGCAGCCTCCGGAGCAAAAAAGACAAACGTCCAGCTTTTGCTGCCACAGCAAAGGTGCCAGCGGGGAAAAGTAATGCTGGTTCTCACTGCCTCCTGGAACCCTTTCAAATGCCACAGACAATTTGGCCCTCTCTGCTTTCCTGCGGACTCCATCCTCAAAAGCAGCTGTTTTCGCTTTCGGCAGCCTCCGGAGCAAAAAAGACAAACGTCCAGCTTTTGCTGCCACAGCAAAGGTGCCAGCGGGGAAAAGTAATGCTGGTTCTAACTGCCTCCTGGAACCCTTTCAAATGCCCCAGACAATTAAGCCCTCTCTGCTTTCCTGCGGACTCCATCCTCAAAAGCACCTGTTTTCGCTTTCGGCAGCCTCCGGAGCAAAAAAGACAAACGTCCAGCTTTTGCTGCCACAGCAAAGGTGCCAGCGGGGAAAAGTAATGCTGGTTCTCACTGCCTCCTGGAACCCTTTCAAATGCCACAGACAATTTGGCCCTCTCTGCTTTCCTGCGGACTCCATCCTCAAAAGAACCTATTTTTGCTTTCGGCGCCATCCGGAGCAAAAAAGACAAACGTCCAGCTTTTGCTGCCACAGCAAAGGTGCCAGCGGGGAAAAGTAATGCTGGTTCTCACTGCCTCCTGGAACCCTTTCAAATGCCACAGACAATTTGGCCCTCTCTGCTTTCCTGCGGACTCCATCCTCAAAAGCACCTGTTTTCTCTTTCGGCAGCCTCCGGAGCAAAAAAGACAAACGTCCAGCTTTTGCTGCCACAGCAAAGGTGCCAGCGGGGAAAAGTAATGCTGGTTCTCACTGCCTCCTGGAACCCTTTCAAATGCCACAGACAATTTGGCCCTCTCTGCTTTCCTGCGGACTCCATCCTCAAAAGCACCTGTTTTCGCTTTCGGCAGCCTCCGGAGCAAAAAAGACAAACGTCCAGCTTTTGCAGCCACAGCAAAGGTACCAGCGGGGAAAAGTAATGCTGGTTCTCACTGCCTCCTGGAACCTCTTCAAATGCCACAGACAATTAAGCCCTCTCTGCTTTCCTGCGGACTCCATCCTCAAAAGCACCTGTTTTCACTTTCGGCAGCCTCCGGAGCAAAAAAGAAAAACGTCCAGCTTTTGCTGCCACAGCAAAGGTGCCAGCGGGGAAAAGTAATGCTGGTTCTCACTGCCTCCTGGAACCCTTTCAAATGCCACAGACAATTTGGCCCTCTCTGCTTTCCTGCAGACTCCATCCTCAAAAGCACCTGTTTTCGCTTTCGGCAGCCTCCGGAGCAAAAAAGACAAACGTCCAGCTTTTGCTGCCACAGCAAAGGTGCCAGCGGGGAAAAGTAATGCTGGTTCTCACTGCCTCCTGGAACCCTTTCAAATGCCACAGACAATTTGGCCCTCTCTGCTTTCCTGCGGACTCCATCCTCAAAAGCACCTGTTTTCGCTTTCGGCAGCCTCCGGAGCAAAAAAGACAAACGTCCAGCTTTTGCTGCCACAGCAAAGGTGCCAGCGGGGAAAAGTAATGCTGGTTCTCACTGCCTCCTGGAACCTCTTCAAATGCCCCAGACAATTTGGCCCTCTCTGCTTTCCTGCGGACTCCATCCTCAAAAGCACCTGTTTTCGCTTTCGGCAGCCTCCGGAGCAAAAAAGACAAACGTCCAGCTTTTGCTGCCACAGCAAAGGTGCCAGCGGGGAAAAGTAATGCTGGTTCTCACTGCCTCCTGGAACCCTTTCAAATGCCACAGACAATTTGGCCCTCTCTGCTTTCCTGCGGACTCCATCCTCAAAAGAACCTATTTTCCCTTTCGGCGCCCTCTGCAGCAAAAAAGACAAACGTCCAGCTTTTGCTGCCACAGCAAAGGTGCCAGCGGGGAAAAGTAATGCTGGTTCTCACTGCCTCCTGGAACCCTTTCAAATGCCACAGACAATTTGGCCCTCTCTGCTTTCCTGCGGACTCCATCCTCAAAAGCACCTGTTTTCGCTTTCGGCAGCCTCCGGAGCAAAAAAGACAAACGTCCAGCTTTTGCTGCCACAGCAAAGGTGCCAGCGGGGAAAAGTAATGCTGGTTCTCACTGCCTCCTGGAACCCTTTCAAATGCCCCAGACAATTTGGCCCTCTCTGCTTTCCTGTGGACTCCATCCTCAAAAGCACCTGTTTTCGCTTTCGGCAGCCTCCGGAGCAAAAAAGACAAACGTCCAGCTTTTGCTGCCACAGCAAAGGTGCCAGCGGGGAAAAGTAATGCTGGTTCTCACTGCCTCCTGGAACCCTTTCAAATGCCACAGACAATTTGGCCCTCTCTGCTTTCCTGCGGACTCTATCCTCAAAAGCGCCTTTTTTCACTTTCGGCGCCCTCCGGTGGTAAAAAGACAAACGTCCAGCTTTTGCTGCCACAGCAAAGGTGCCAGCGGGGAAAAGTGATGCTGGTTCTCACTGCCTCCTGGAACCCTTTCAAATGCCCCAGACAATTTGGCTCTCTCTGCTTTCCTGCGGACTCCATCCTCAAAAGCACCTATTTTCGCTTTCGGCAGCCTCCGGAGCAAAAAAGACAAACGTCCAGCTTTTGCTGCCACAGCAAAGGTGCCAGCGGGGAAAAGTGATGCTGGTTCTCACTGCCTCCTGGAACCCTTTCAAATGCCACAGACAATTTGGCCCTCTCTGCTTTCCTGTGGACTCCATCCTCAAAAGCACCTATTTTCGCTTTCGGCAGCCTCCGGAGCAAAAAAGACAAACGTCCAGCTTTTGCTGCCACAGCAAAGGTGCCAGCGGGGAAAAGTAATGCTGGTTCTCACTGCCTCCTGGAACCCTTTCAAATGCCCCAGACAATTTGGCCCTCTCTGCTTTCCTGCGGACTCCATCCTCAAAAGCACCTGTTTTCGCTTTCGGCAGCCTCCGGAGCAAAAAAGACAAACGTCCAGCTTTTGCTGCCACAGCAAAGGTGCCAGCGGGGAAAAGTAATGCTGGTTCTCACTGCCTCCTGGAACCCTTTCAAATGCCACAGACAATTTGGCCCTTTCTGCTTTCCTGAGGACTCTATCCTCAAAAGCGCCTTTTTTCACTTTCGGCGCCCTCCGGTGGTAAAAAGACAAACGTCCAGCTTTTGCTGCCACAGCAAAGGTGCCAGCGGGGAAAAGTAATGCTGGTTCTCACTGCCTCCTGGAACCCTTTCAAATGCCACAGACAATTTGGCCCTCTCTGCTTTCCTGCGGACTCCATCCTCAAAAGCACCTATTTTCGCTTTCGGCAGCCTCCGGAGCAAAAAAGACAAACGTCCAGCTTTTGCTGCCACAGCAAAGGTGCCAGCGGGGAAAAGTAATGCTGGTTCTCACTGCCTCCTGGAACCCTTTCAAATGCCCCTGACAATTTGGCCCTCTCTGCTTTCCTGCGGACTCTATCCTCAAAAGAGCCTTTTTTCACTTTCGGCGCCCTCCGGTAGTAAAAAGACAAACGTCCATCTTTTGCTGCCACAGCAAAGGTGCCAGCGGGGAAAAGTAATGCTGGTTCTCACTGCCTCCTGGAACTCTTTCAAATGCCACAGACAATTTGGCCCTCTCTGCTTTCCTGCGGACTCCATCCTCAAAAGCACCTATTTTCGCTTTCGGCAGCCTCCGGAGCAAAAAAGACAAACGTCCAGCTTTTGCTGCAACAGCAAAGGTGCCAGCGGGGAAAAGTGATGCTGGTTCTCACTGCCTCCTGGAACCCTTTCAAATGCCACAGACAATTTGGCCCTCTCTGCTTTCCTGTGGACTCCATCCTCAAAAGCACCTGTTTTCGCTTTCGGCAGCCTCCGGAGCAAAAAAGACAAACGTCCAGCTTTTGCTGCCACAGCAAAGGTGCCAGCGGGGAAAAGTAATGCTGGTTCTCACTGCCTCCTGGAACCCTTTCAAATGCCCCAGACAATTTGGCCCTCTTTGCTTTCCTGCGGACTCCATCCTCAAAAGCACCTGTTTTCGCTTTCGGCAACCTCCGGAGCAAAAAAGACAAACGTCCAGCTTTTGCTGCCACAGCAAAGGTGCCAGCGGGGAAAAGTAATGCTGGTTCTCACTGCCTCCTGGAACCCTTTCAAATGCCCCAGACAATTAAGCCCTCTCTGCTTTCCTGCGGACTCTATCCTCAAAAGCACCTGTTTTCACTTTCGGCGCCCTCCGGTGGTAAAAAGACAAACGTCCAGCTTTTGCTGCCACAGCAAAGGTGCCAGCGGGGAAAAGTGATGCTGGTTCTCACTGCCTCCTGGAACTCTTTCAAATGCCACAGACAATTTGGCCCTCTCTGCTTTCCTGCGGACTCCATCCTCAAAAGAACCTATTTTCCCTTTCGGCGCCCTCCGGAGCAAAAAAGACAAACGTCCAGCTTTTGCTGCCACAGCAAAGGTGCCAGCGGGGAAAAGTAATGCTGGTTCTCACTGCCTCCTGGAACCCTTTCAAATGCCACAGACAATTTGGCCCTCTCTGCTTTCCTGCGGACTCCATCCTCAAAAGCACCTGTTTTCGCTTTCGGCAGCCTCCGGAGCAAAAAAGACAAACGTCCAGCTTTTGCTGCCACAGCAAAGGTGCCAGCGGGGAAAAGTAATGCTGGTTCTCACTGCCTCCTGGAACCCTTTCAAATGCCCCAGACAATTTGGCCCTCTCTGCTTTCCTGTGGACTCCATCCTCAAAAGCACCTGTTTTCGCTTTCGGCAGCCTCCGGAGCAAAAAAGACAAACGTCCAGCTTTTGCTGCCACAGCAAAGGTGCCAGCGGGGAAAAGTAATGCTGGTTCTCACTGCCTCCTGGAACCCTTTCAAATGCCACAGACAATTTGGCCCTCTCTGCTTTCCTGCGGACTCTATCCTCAAAAGCGCCTTTTTTCACTTTCGGCGCCCTCCGGTGGTAAAAAGACAAACGTCCAGCTTTTGCTGCCACAGCAAAGGTGCCAGCGGGGAAAAGTGATGCTGGTTCTCACTGCCTCCTGGAACCCTTTCAAATGCCCCAGACAATTTGGCTCTCTCTGCTTTCCTGCGGACTCCATCCTCAAAAGCACCTATTTTCGCTTTCGGCAGCCTCCGGAGCAAAAAAGACAAACGTCCAGCTTTTGCTGCCACAGCAAATGTGCCAGCGGGGAAAAGTGATGCTGGTTCTCACTGCCTCCTGGAACCCTTTCAAATGCCACAGACAATTTGACCCTCTCTGCTTTCCTGTGGACTCCATCCTCAAAAGCACCTGTTTTCGCTTTCGGCAGCCTCCGGAGCAAAAAAGACAAACGTCCAGCTTTTGCTGCCACAGCAAAGGTGCCAGCGGGGAAAAGTAATGCTGGTTCTCACTGCCTCCTGGAACCCTTTCAAATGCCCCAGACAATTTGGCCCTCTCTGCTTTCCTGCGGACTCCATCCTCAAAAGCACCTGTTTTCGCTTTCGGCAACCTCCGGAGCAAAAAAGACAAACGTCCAGCTTTTGCTGCCACAGCAAAGGTGCCAGCGGGGAAAAGTAATGCTGGTTCTCACTGCCTCCTGGAACCCTTTCAAATGCCACAGACAATTTGGCCCTCTCTGCTTTCCTGAGGACTCTATCCTCAAAAGCGCCTTTTTTCACTTTCGGCGCCCTCCGGTGGTAAAAAGACAAACGTCCAGCTTTTGCTGCCACAGCAAAGGTGCCAGCGGGGAAAAGTGATGCTGGTTCTCACTGCCTCCTGGAACCCTTTCAAATGCCACAGACAATTTGGCCCTCTCTGCTTTCCTGCGGACTCCATCCTCAAAAGCACCTATTTTCGCTTTCGGCAGCCTCCGGAGCAAAAAAGAGAAACGTCCAGCTTTTGCTGCCACAGCAAAGGTGCCAGCGGGGAAAAGTAATGCTGGTTCTCACTGCCTCCTGGAACCCTTTCAAATGCCCCTGACAATTTGGCCCTCTCTGCTTTCCTGCGGACTCTATCCTCAAAAGAGCCTTTTTTCACTTTCGGCGCCCTCCGGTAGTAAAAAGACAAACGTCCATCTTTTGCTGCCACAGCAAAGGTGCCAGCGGGGAAAAGTAATGCTGGTTCTCACTGCCTCCTGGAACTCTTTCAAATGCCACAGACAATTTGGCCCTCTCTGCTTTCCTGCGGACTCCATCCTCAAAAGCACCTATTTTCGCTTTCGGCAGCCTCCGGAGCAAAAAAGACAAACGTCCAGCTTTTGCTGCAACAGCAAAGGTGCCAGCGGGGAAAAGTGATGCTGGTCCTCACTGCCTCCTGGAACCCTTTCAA
Source organism: Vanellus vanellus (assembly GCF_965231255.1). Classification (NCBI taxonomy): domain Eukaryota; kingdom Metazoa; phylum Chordata; class Aves; order Charadriiformes; family Charadriidae; genus Vanellus; species Vanellus vanellus. Next base: position 76,141 of record NW_028126628.1, read on the forward strand.
ATGCCACAGACAATTTGGCCCTCTCTGCTTTCCTGTGGACTCCATCCTCAAAAGCACCTGTTTTCGCTTTCGGCAGCCTCCGGAGCAAAAAAGACAAACGTCCAGCTTTTGCTGCCACAGCAAAGGTGCCAGCGGGGAAAAGTAATGCTGGTTCTCACTGCCTCCTGGAACCCTTTCAAATGCCCCAGACAATTTGGCCCTCTCTGCTTTCCTGCGGACTCCATCCTCAAAAGCACCTGTTTTCGCTTTCGGCAACCTCCGGAGCAAAAAAGACAAACGTCCAGCTTTTGCTGCCACAGCAAAGGTGCCAGCGGGGAAAAGTAATGCTGGTTCTCACTGCCTCCTGGAACCCTTTCAAATGCCCCAGACAATTAAGCCCTCTCTGCTTTCCTGCGGACTCTATCCTCAAAAGCACCTGTTTTCACTTTCGGCGCCCTCCGGTGGTAAAAAGACAAACGTCCAGCTTTTGCTGCCACAGCAAAGGTGCCAGCGGGGAAAAGTGATGCTGGTTCTCACTGCCTCCTGGAACTCTTTCAAATGCCACAGACAATTTGGCCCTCTCTGCTTTCCTGCGGACTCCATCCTCAAAAGCACCTATTTTCGCTTTCGGGAGCCTCCGGAGCAAAAAAGACAAACGTCCAGCTTTTGCTGCCACAGCAAAGGTGCCAGCGGGGAAAAGTAATGCTGGTTCTCACTGCCTCCTGGAACCCTTTCAAATGCCACAGACAATTCAGCCCTCTCTGCTTTCCTGTGGACTCTATCCTCAAAAGCGCCTTTTTTCACTTTCGGCGCCCTCCGGTGGTAAAAAGACAAACGTCCAGCTTTTGCTGCCACAGCAAAGGTGCCAGCGGGGAAAAGTGATGCTGGTTCTCACTGCCTCCTGGAACCCTTTCAAATGCCCCAGACAATTTGGCCCTCTCTGCTTTCCTGCGGACTCCATCCTCAAAAGCACCTATTTTCGCTTTCGGCAGCCTCCGGAGCAAAAAAGACAAACGTCCAGCTTTTGCTGCCACAGCAAAGGTGCCAGCGGGGAAAAGTAATGCTGGTTCTCACTGCCTCCTGGAACCCTTTCAAATGCCCCAGACAATTTGGCCCTCTCTGCTTTCCTGCGGACTCCATCCTCAAAAGCACCTGTTTTCGCTTTCGGCAGCCTCCGGAGCAAAAAAGACAAACGTCCAGCTTTTGCTGCCACAGCAAAGGTGCCAGCGGGGAAAAGTAATGCTGGTTCTCACTGCCTCCTGGAACCCTTTCAAATGCCCCAGACAATTTGGCCCTCTCTGCTTTCCTGCGGACTCCATCCTCAAAAGCACCTGTTTTCGCTTTCGGCAGCCTCCGGAGCAAAAAAGACAAACGTCCAGCTTTTGCTGCCACAGCAAAGGTGCCAGCGGGGAAAAGTAATGCTGGTTCTCACTGCCTCCTGGAACCCTTTCAAATGCCACAGACAATTTGGCCCTCTCTGCTTTCCTGCGGACTCTATCCTCAAAAGCGCCTTTTTTCACTTTCGGCGCCCTCCGGTGGTAAAAAGACAAACGTCCAGCTTTTGCTGCCACAGCAAAGGTGCCAGCGGGGAAAAGTGATGCTGGTTCTCACTGCCTCCTGGAACCCTTTCAAATGCCCCAGACAATTTGGCTCTCTCTGCTTTCCTGCGGACTCCATCCTCAAAAGCACCTATTTTCGCTTTCGGCAGCCTCCGGAGCAAAAAAGAGAAACGTCCAGCTTTTGCTGCCACAGCAAAGGTGCCAGCGGGGAAAAGTAATGCTGGTTCTCACTGCCTCCTGGAACCCTTTCAAATGCCCCTGACAATTTGGCCCTCGCTGCTTTCCTGCGGACTCTATCCTCAAAAGAGCCTTTTTTCACTTTCGGCGCCCTCCGGTAGTAAAAAGACAAACGTCCAGCTTTTGCTGCCACAGCAAAGGTGCCAGCGGGGAAAAGTAATGCTGGTTCTCACTGCCTCCTGGAACCCTTTCAAATGCCCCTGACAATTTGGCCCTCTCTGCTTTCCTGTGGACTCCATCCTCAAAAGCACCTGTTTTCGCTTTCGGCAGCCTCCGGAGCAAAAAAGACAAACGTCCAGCTTTTGCTGCCACAGCAAAGGTGCCAGCGGGGAAAAGTAATGCTGGTTCTCACTGCCTCCTGGAACCCTTTCAAATGCCCCAGACAATTTGGCCCTCTCTGCTTTCCTGCGGACTCCATCCTCAAAAGCACCTGTTTTCGCTTTCGGCAGCGTCCGGAGCAAAAAAGACAAACGGCCAGCTTTTGCTGCCACAGCAAAGGTGCCAGCGGGGAAAAGTAATGCTGGTTCTCACTGCCTCCTGGAACCTGTTCAAATGCCCCAGACAATTTGGCCCTCTCTGCTTTCCTGCGGACTCCATCCTCAAAAGCACCTGTTTTCGCTTTCGGCAGCCTCCGGAGCAAAAAAGACAAACGTCCAGCTTTTGCTGCCACAGCAAAGGTGCCAGCGGGGAAAAGTGATGCTGGTTCTCACTGCCTCCTGGAACTCTTTCAAATGCCACAGACAATTTGGCCCTCTCTGCTTTCCTGCGGACTCCATCCTCAAAAGCACCTATTTTCGCTTTCGGGAGCCTCCGGAGCAAAAAAGACAAACGTCCAGCTTTTGCTGCCACAGCAAAGGTGCCAGCGGTGAAAAGTAATGCTGGTTCTCACTGCCTTCTGGAACCCTTTCAAATGCCACAGACAATTTAGCCCTCTCTGCTTTCCTGTGGACTCTATCCTCAAAAGCGCCTTTTTTCACTTTCGGCGCCCTCCGGTGGTAAAAAGACAAACGTCCAGCTTTTGCTGCCACAGCAAAGGTGCCAGCGGGGAAAAGTAATGCTGGTTCTCACTGCCTCCTGGAACCCTTTCAAATGCCACAGACAATTTGGCCCTCTCTGCTTTCCTGCGGACTCCATCCTCAAAAGCACCTATTTTTGCTTTCGGCGCCCTCCGGAGCAAAAAAGACAAACGTCCAGCTTTTGCTGCCACAGCAAAGGTGCCAGCAGGGAAAAGTAATGCTGGTTCTCACTGCCTCCTGGAACTCCTTCAAATGCCACAGACAATTTGGCCCTCTCTGGTTTCCTGCGGACTCCATCCTCAAAAGCACCTGTTCTCGCTTTCGGCAACCTCCGGAGCAAAAAAGACAAACGTCCAGCTTTTGCTGCCACAGCAAAGGTGCCAGCGGGGAAAAGTAATGCTGGTTCTCACTGCCTCCTGGAACCCTTTCAAATGCCACAGACAATTTGGCCCTCTCTGCTTTCTTGTGGACTCCATCCTCAAAAGCACCTGTTTTCGCTTTCGGCAGCCTCCGGAGCAAAAAAGACAAACGTCCAGCTTTTGCTGCCACAGCAAAGGTGCCAGCGGGGAAAAGTAATGCTGGTTCTCACTGCCTCCTGGAACCTCTTCAAATGCCCCAGACAATTTGGCCCTCTCTGCTTTCCTGCGGACTCCATCTTCAAAAGCACCTGTTTTCGCTTTTTGCAACCTCCGGAGCAAAAAAGACAAACGTCCAGCTTTTGCTGCCACAGCAAAGGTGCCAGCGGGGAAAAGTAATGCTGGTTCTCACTGCCTCCTGGAACCCTTTCAAATGCCCCAGACAATTTGGCCCTCTCTGCTTTCCTGCGGACTCCATCCTCAAAAGCACCTGTTTTCGCTTTCGGCAGCCTCCGGAGCAAAAAAGACAAACGTCCAGCTTTTGCTGCCACAGCAAAGGTGCCAGCGGGGAAAAGTAATGCTGGTTCTAACTGCCTCCTGGAACCCTTTCAAATGCCCCAGACAATTAAGCCCTCTCTGCTTTCCTGCGGACTCTATCCTCAAAAGCGCCTTTTTTCACTTTCGGCGCCCTCCGGTGGTAAAAAGACAAACGTCCAGCTTTTGCTGCCACAGCAAAGGTGCCAGCGGGGAAAAGTGATGCTGGTTCTCACTGCCTCCTGGAACCCTTTCAAATGCCACAGACAATTTAGCCCTCTCTGCTTTCCTGCGGACTCCATCCTCAAAAGCACCTGTTTTCGCTTTCGGCAGCCTCCGGAGCAAAAAAGACAAACGTCCAGCTTTTGCTGCCACAGCAAAGGTGCCAGCGGGGAAAAGTAATGCTGGTTCTCACTGCCTCCTGGAACCCTTTCAAATGCCACAGACAATTTGGCCCTCTCTGCTTTCCTGCGGACTCCATCCTCAAAAGCACCTGTTTTCGCTTTCGGCAGCCTCCGGAGCAAAAAAGACAAACGGCCAGCTTTTGCTGCCACAGCAAAGGTGCCAGCGGGGAAAAGTAATGTTGGTTCTCACTGCCTCCTGGAACCTCTTCAAATGCCCCAGACAATTTGGCCCTCTCTGCTTTCCTGCGGACTCCATCCTCAAAAGCACCTGTTTTCGCTTTCGGCAGCCTCCGGAGCAAAAAAGACAAACGTCCAGCTTTTGCTGCCACAGCAAAGGTGCCAGCGGGGAAAAGTAATGCTGGTTCTCACTGCCTCCTGGAACCCTTTCAAATGCCACAGACAATTTGGCCCTCTCTGCTTTCCTGCGGACTCCATCCTCAAAAGAACCTATTTTCCCTTTCGGCGCCCTCCGGAGCAAAAAAGACAAACGTCCAGCTTTTGCTGCCACAGCAAAGGTGCCAGCGGGGAAAAGTAATGCTGGTTCTCACTGCCTCCTGGAACCCTTTCAAATGCCACAGACAATTTGGCCCTCTCTGCTTTCCTGCGGACTCCATCCTCAAAAGCACCTGTTTTCGCTTTCGGCAGCCTCCGGAGCAAAAAAGACAAACGTCCAGCTTTTGCTGCCACAGCAAAGGTGCCAGCGGGGAAAAGTAATGCTGGTTCTCACTGCCTCCTGGAACCTCTTCAAATGCCCCAGACAATTTGGCCCTCTCTGCTTTCCTGCGGACTCCATCCTCAAAAGCACCTGTTTTCGCTTTTGGCAACCTCCGGAGCAAAAAAGACAAACGTCCAGCTTTTGCTGCCACAGCAAAGGTGCCAGCGGGGAAAAGTAATGCTGGTTCTCACTGCCTCCTGGAACCCTTTCAAATGCCACAGACAATTTGGCCCTCTCTGCTTTCCTGCGGACTCCATCCTCAAAAGCACCTGTTTTCACTTTCGGCGCCCTCCGGTGGTAAAAAGACAAACGTCCAGCTTTTGCTGCCACAGCAAAGGTGCCAGCGGGGAAAAGTAATGCTGGTTCTCACTGCCTCCTGGAACCCTTTCAAATGCCACAGACAATTTGGCCCTCTCTGCTTTCCTGCGGACTCCATCCTCAAAAGCACCTATTTTCGCTTTCGGCAGCCTCCGGAGCAAAAAAGACAAACGTCCAGCTTTTGCTGCCACAGCAAAGGTGCCAGCGGGGAAAAGTAATGCTGGTTCTCACTGCCTCCTGGAACCCTTTCAAATGCCACAGACAATTTGGCCCTCTCTGCTTTCCTGCGGACTCTATCCTCAAAAGCGCCTTTTTTCACTTTCGGCGCCCTCCGGTGGTAAAAAGACAAACGTCCAGCTTTTGCTGCCACAGCAAAGGTGCCAGCGGGGAAAAGTGATGCTGGTTCTCACTGCCTCCTGGAACCCTTTCAAATGCCACAGACAATTTAGCCCTCTCTGCTTTCCTGCGGACTCCATCCTCAAAAGCACCTGTTTTCGCTTTCGGCAGCCTCCGGAGCAAAAAAGACAAACGTCCAGCTTTTGCTGCCACAGCAAAGGTGCCAGCGGGGAAAAGTAATGCTGGTTCTCACTGCCTCCTTGAACCCTTTCAAATGCCACAGACAATTTGGCCCTCTCTGCTTTCCTGCGGACTCCATCCTCAAAAGCACCTGTTTTCGCTTTCGGCAGCCTCCGGAGCAAAAAAGACAAACGGCCAGCTTTTGCTGCCACAGCAAAGGTGCCAGCGGGGAAAAGTAATGCTGGTTCTCACTGCCTCCTGGAACCTCTTCAAATGCCCCAGACAATTTGGCCCTCTCTGCTTTCCTGCGGACTCCATCCTCAAAAGCATCTGTTTTCGCTTTCGGCAGCCTCCGGAGCAAAAAAGACAAACGTCCAGCTTTTGCTGCCACAGCAAAGGTGCCAGCGGGGAAAAGTAATGCTGGTTCTCACTGCCTCCTGGAACCCTTTAAAATGCCACAGACAATTTGGCCCTCTCTGCTTTCCTGCGGACTCCATCCTCAAAAGAACCTATTTTCCCTTTCGGCGCCCTCCGGAGCAAAAAAGACAAACGTCCAGCTTTTGCTGCCACAGCAAAGGTGCCAGCGGGGAAAAGTAATGCTGGTTCTCACTGCCTCCTGGAACCCTTTCAAATGCCACAGACAATTTGGCCCTCTCTGCTTTCCTGCGGACTCCATCCTCAAAAGCACCTGTTTTCGCTTTCGGCAGCCTCCGGAGCAAAAAAGACAAACGTCCAGCTTTTGCTGCCACAGCAAAGGTGCCAGCGGGGAAAAGTAATGCTGGTTCTCACTGCCTCCTGGAACCTCTTCAAATGCCACAGACAATTTGGCCCTCTCTGCTTTCCTGCGGACTCCATCCTCAAAAGCACCTGTTTTCGCTTTTGGCAACCTCCGGAGCAAAAAAGACAAACGTCCAGCTTTTGCTGCCACAGCAAAGGTGCCAGCGGGGAAAAGTAATGCTGGTTCTCACTGCCTCCTGGAACCCTTTCAAATGCCACAGACAATTTGGCCCTCTCTGCTTTCCTGCGGACTCCATCCTCAAAAGCACCTGTTTTCGCTTTCGGCAGCCTCCGGAGCAAAAAAGACAAACGTCCAGCTTTTGCTGCCACAGCAAAGGTGCCAGCGGGGAAAAGTAATGCTGGTTCTCACTGCCTCCTGGAACCCTTTCAAATGCCCCAGACAATTTGGCCCTCTCTGCTTTCCTGTGGACTCCATCCTCAAAAGCACCTGTTTTCGCTTTCGGCAGCCTCCGGAGCAAAAAAGACAAACGGCCAGCTTTTGCTGCCACAGCAAAGGTGCCAGCGGGGAAAAGTAATGCTGGTTCTCACTGCCTCCTGGAACCCTTTCAAATGCCCCTGACAATTTGGCCCTCTCTGCTTTCCTGCGGACTCTATCCTCAAAAGCGCGTTTTTTCACTTTCGGCGCCCTCCGGTGGTAAAAAGACAAACGTCCAGCTTTTGCTGCCACAGCAAAGGTGCCAGCGGGGAAAAGTAATGCTGGTTCTCACTGCCTCCTGGAACTCTTTCAAATGCCACAGACAATTTGGCCCTCTCTGCTTTCCTGCGGACTCCATCCTCAAAAGCACCTATTTTCGCTTTCGGCAGCCTCCGGAGCAAAAAAGACAAACGTCCAGCTTTTGCTGCCACAGCAAAGGTGCCAGCGGGGAAAAGTAATGCTGGTTCTCACTGCCTCCTGGAACCCTTTCAAATGCCCCAGACAATTTGGCCCTCTCTGCTTTCCTGTGGACTCCATCCTCAAAAGCACCTGTTTTCGCTTTCGGCAGCCTCCGGAGCAAAAAAGACAAACGGCCAGCTTTTGCTGCCACAGCAAAGGTGCCAGCGGGGAAAAGTAATGCTGGTTCTCACTGCCTCCTGGAACCCTTTCAAATGCCCCAGACAATTTGGCCCTCTCTGCTTTCCTGCGGACTCCATCCTCAAAAGCACCTGTTTTCGCTTTCGGCAGCCTCCGGAGCAAAAAAGACAAACGTCCAGCTTTTGCTGCCACAGCAAAGGTGCCAGCGGGGAAAAGTAATGCTGGTTCTAACTGCCTCCTGGAACCCTTTCAAATGCCCCAGACAATTAAGCCCTCTCTGCTTTCCTGCGGACTCTATCCTCAAAAGCGCCTTTTTTCACTTTCGGCGCCCTCCGGTGGTAAAAAGACAAACGTCCAGCTTTTGCTGCCACAGCAAAGGTGCCAGCGGGGAAAAGTGATGCTGGTTCTCACTGCCTCCTGGAACCCTTTCAAATGCCACAGACAATTTAGCCCTCTCTGCTTTCCTGCGGACTCCATCCTCAAAAGCACCTGTTTTCGCTTTCGGCAGCCTCCGGAGCAAAAAAGACAAACGTCCAGCTTTTGCTGCCACAGCAAAGGTGCCAGCGGGGAAAAGTAATGCTGGTTCTCACTGCCTCCTGGAACCCTTTCAAATGCCACAGACAATTTGGCCCTCTCTGCTTTCCTGCGGACTCCATCCTCAAAAGCACCTGTTTTCGCTTTCGGCAGCCTCCGGAGCAAAAAAGACAAACGGCCAGCTTTTGCTGCCACAGCAAAGGTGCCAGCGGGGAAAAGTAATGTTGGTTCTCACTGCCTCCTGGAACCTCTTCAAATGCCCCAGACAATTTGGCCCTCTCTGCTTTCCTGCGGACTCCATCCTCAAAAGCACCTGTTTTCGCTTTCGGCAGCCTCCGGAGCAAAAAAGACAAACGTCCAGCTTTTGCTGCCACAGCAAAGGTGCCAGCGGGGAAAAGTAATGCTGGTTCTCACTGCCTCCTGGAACCCTTTCAAATGCCACAGACAATTTGGCCCTCTCTGCTTTCCTGCGGACTCCATCCTCAAAAGAACCTATTTTCCCTTTCGGCGCCCTCCGGAGCAAAAAAGACAAACGTCCAGCTTTTGCTGCCACAGCAAAGGTGCCAGCGGGGAAAAGTAATGCTGGTTCTCACTGCCTCCTGGAACCCTTTCAAATGCCACAGACAATTTGGCCCTCTCTGCTTTCCTGCGGACTCCATCCTCAAAAGCACCTGTTTTCGCTTTCGGCAGCCTCCGGAGCAAAAAAGACAAACGTCCAGCTTTTGCTGCCACAGCAAAGGTGCCAGCGGGGAAAAGTAATGCTGGTTCTCACTGCCTCCTGGAACCTCTTCAAATGCCCCAGACAATTTGGCCCTCTCTGCTTTCCTGCGGACTCCATCCTCAAAAGCACCTGTTTTCGCTTTTGGCAACCTCCGGAGCAAAAAAGACAAACGTCCAGCTTTTGCTGCCACAGCAAAGGTGCCAGCGGGGAAAAGTAATGCTGGTTCTCACTGCCTCCTGGAACCCTTTCAAATGCCACAGACAATTTGGCCCTCTCTGCTTTCCTGCGGACTCCATCCTCAAAAGCACCTGTTTTCACTTTCGGCGCCCTCCGGTGGTAAAAAGACAAACGTCCAGCTTTTGCTGCCACAGCAAAGGTGCCAGCGGGGAAAAGTAATGCTGGTTCTCACTGCCTCCTGGAACCCTTTCAAATGCCACAGACAATTTGGCCCTCTCTGCTTTCCTGCGGACTCCATCCTCAAAAGCACCTATTTTCGCTTTCGGCAGCCTCCGGAGCAAAAAAGACAAACGTCCAGCTTTTGCTGCCACAGCAAAGGTGCCAGCGGGGAAAAGTAATGCTGGTTCTCACTGCCTCCTGGAACCCTTTCAAATGCCACAGACAATTTGGCCCTCTCTGCTTTCCTGCGGACTCTATCCTCAAAAGCGCCTTTTTTCACTTTCGGCGCCCTCCGGTGGTAAAAAGACAAACGTCCAGCTTTTGCTGCCACAGCAAAGGTGCCAGCGGGGAAAAGTGATGCTGGTTCTCACTGCCTCCTGGAACCCTTTCAAATGCCACAGACAATTTAGCCCTCTCTGCTTTCCTGCGGACTCCATCCTCAAAAGCACCTGTTTTCGCTTTCGGCAGCCTCCGGAGCAAAAAAGACAAACGTCCAGCTTTTGCTGCCACAGCAAAGGTGCCAGCGGGGAAAAGTAATGCTGGTTCTCACTGCCTCCTTGAACCCTTTCAAATGCCACAGACAATTTGGCCCTCTCTGCTTTCCTGCGGACTCCATCCTCAAAAGCACCTGTTTTCGCTTTCGGCAGCCTCCGGAGCAAAAAAGACAAACGTCCAGCTTTTGCTGCCACAGCAAAGGTGCCAGCGGGGAAAAGTAATGCTGGTTCTCACTGCCTCCTGGAACCTCTTCAAATGCCCCAGACAATTTGGCCCTCTCTGCTTTCCTGCGGACTCCATCCTCAAAAGCATCTGTTTTCGCTTTCGGCAGCCTCCGGAGCAAAAAAGACAAACGTCCAGCTTTTGCTGCCACAGCAAAGGTGCCAGCGGGGAAAAGTAATGCTGGTTCTCACTGCCTCCTGGAACCCTTTAAAATGCCACAGACAATTTGGCCCTCTCTGCTTTCCTGCGGACTCCATCCTCAAAAGAACCTATTTTCCCTTTCGGCGCCCTCCGGAGCAAAAAAGACAAACGTCCAGCTTTTGCTGCCACAGCAAAGGTGCCAGCGGGGAAAAGTAATGCTGGTTCTCACTGCCTCCTGGAACCCTTTCAAATGCCACAGACAATTTGGCCCTCTCTGCTTTCCTGCGGACTCCATCCTCAAAAGCACCTGTTTTCGCTTTCGGCAGCCTCCGGAGCAAAAAAGACAAACGTCCAGCTTTTGCTGCCACAGCAAAGGTGCCAGCGGGGAAAAGTAATGCTGGTTCTCACTGCCTCCTGGAACTCTTTCAAATGCCACAGACAATTTGGCCCTCTCTGCTTTCCTGCGGACTCCATCCTCAAAAGCACCTATTTTCGCTTTCGGCAGCCTCCGGAGCAAAAAAGACAAACGTCCAGCTTTTGCTGCCACAGCAAAGGTGCCAGCGGGGAAAAGTAATGCTGGTTCTCACTGCCTCCTGGAACCCTTTCAAATGCCACAGACAATTTGGCCCTCTCTGCTTTCCTGTGGACTCCATCCTCAAAAGCACCTGTTTTCGCTTTCGGCAGCCTCCGGAGCAAAAAAGACAAACGGCCAGCTTTTGCTGCCACAGCAAAGGTGCCAGCGGGGAAAAGTAATGCTGGTTCTCACTGCCTCCTGGAACCCTTTCAAATGCCACAGACAATTTGGCCCTCTCTGCTTTCCTGCGGACTCCATCCTCAAAAGCAGCTGTTTTCGCTTTCGGCAGCCTCCGGAGCAAAAAAGACAAACGTCCAGCTTTTGCTGCCACAGCAAAGGTGCCAGCGGGGAAAAGTAATGCTGGTTCTCACTGCCTCCTGGAACCCTTTCAAATGCCACAGACAATTTGGCCCTCTCTGCTTTCCTGCGGACTCCATCCTCAAAAGCACCTATTTTTGCTTTCGGCGCCCTCCGGAGCAAAAAAGACAAACGTCCAGCTTTTGCTGCCACAGCAAAGGTGCCAGCAGGGAAAAGTAATGCTGGTTCTCACTGCCTCCTGGAACTCCTTCAAATGCCACAGACAATTTGGCCCTCTCTGCTTTCCTGCGGACTCCATCCTCAAAAGCACCTGTTTTCGCTTTCGGCAACCTCCGGAGCAAAAAAGACAAACGTCCAGCTTTTGCTGCCACAGCAAAGGTGCCAGCGGGGAAAAGTAATGCTGGTTCTCACTGCCTCCTGGAACCCTTTCAAATGCCACAGACAATTAAGCCCTCTCTGCTTTCCTGTGGACTCCATCCTCAAAAGCATCTGTTTTCGCTTTCGGCAGCCTCCGGAGCAAAAAAGACAAACGTCCAGCTTTTGCTGCCACAGCAAAGGTGCCAGCGGGGAAAAGTAATGCTGGTTCTCACTGCCTCCTGGAACCCTTTCAAATGCCACAGACAATTTAGCCCTCTCTGCTTTCCTGCGGACTCTATCCTCAAAAGCGCCTTTTTTCACTTTCGGCGCCCTCCGGTGGTAAAAAGACAAACGTCCAGCTTTTGCTGCCACAGCAAAGGTGCCAGCGGGGAAAAGTGATGCTGGTTCTCACTGCCTCCTGGAACCCTTTCAAATGCCACAGACAATTTGGCCCTCTCTGCTTTCCTGCAGACTCCATCCTCAAAAGCACCTATTTTCGCTTTCGGCAGCCTCCGGAGCAAAAAAGACAAACGTCCAGCTTTTGCTGCCACAGCAAAGGTGCCAGCGGGGAAAAGTAATGCTGGTTCTCACTGCCTCCTGGAACCCTTTCAAATGCCACAGACAATTTGGCTCTCTCTGCTTTCCTGCGGACTCTATCCTCAAAAGCGCCTTTTTTCACTTTCGGCGCCCTCCGGTGGTAAAAAGACAAACGTCCAGCTTTTGCTGCCACAGCAAAGGTGCCAGCGGGGAAAAGTAATGCTGGTTCTCACTGCCTCCTGGAACTCTTTCAAATGCCACAGACAATTTGGCCCTCTCTGCTTTCCTGCGGACTCCATCCTCAAAAGCACCTATTTTCGCTTTCGGCAGCCTCCGGAGCAAAAAAGACAAACGTCCAGCTTTTGCTGCCACAGCAAAGGTGCCAGCGGGGAAAAGTAATGCTGGTTCTCACTGCCTCCTGGAACCTCTTCAAATGCCACAGACAATTTGGCCCTCTCTGCTTTCCTGCTGGACTCCATCCTCAAAAGCACCTGTTTTCGCTTTCGGCAGCCTCCGGAGCAAAAAAGACAAACGTCCAGCTTTTCTGCCACAGCAAAGGTGCCAGCGGAGAAAAGTAATGCTGGTTCTCACTGCCTCCTGGAACCCTTTCAAATGCCCCAGACAATTTGGCCCTCTCTGCTTTCCTGTGGACTCCATCCTCAAAAGCACCTGTTTTCGCTTTCGGCAGCCTCCGGAGCAAAAAAGACAAACGTCCAGCTTTTGCTGCCACAGCAAAGGTGCCAGCGGGGAAAAGTAATGCTGGTTCTCACTGCCTCCTGGAA